>NC_083411.1:79061844-79364875 GCF_020745735.1 Hemiscyllium ocellatum | reverse complement strand
AGCACCTCACATTTATCTAAATTAAAGTCCATCTGCCACTCCTCAGCCCAATATTCAGAGATAATTCAGTTCCATATCTGTATTTAACAGAAAACATCAGGAAAATAGAAATGTCAAATATATCTTCTATGCAAAATATCAATGCAAGTCTTATTATCAAACATAGTACTTTGAAATATATGATTGATTGCTTTATTCAGTGATGGTTCCTCCTTTTTCAACATGATGTAATAACTAGTAATATTTTATTGATTTCAGTGCAAACAAATGAAAAGGAAAGCATTTGGCGCAAGTATTAAAAGCACATTATAAAATATGACATGGATGCGCTCTTCCCACTTGACAATCTTATTTTCCCGTTGTCCTGTCTTTTACTTTCACATTTACTTCTTAATTGGAAAGTCAAGTTTTTTTCCTTATTTAAGATATACATAACAAACAAATTACCATGATGAAAATATTATGCTTTTGCTTTTAATTTGACTTATGATTAATGCTTGAAAGCAAAGGGTTAATTTTTTTTGAAATTTTGGAAAGGCATTTGTTTTCAAGTGAGATTCACAGTGCATAAACTGCCTTTGGCAATCTTACACTCTTCATTTCATTAATTATGCGACTGGCTTCTGTTATGGAACAGATGAAGGCTCTCAAAATATAGCCTAGACCCTAACCTTTTCTTATTTTTAAAGGAAAGTGTAAGGGGTTGTGTTCCTGATACAAATCAATTGGTCAAGCGGCCAGGCTTGAAGCAAAACACACTTTATTCTTACACTACGGTCAAAATACAAACAAAAGGAAAAAGAATTGCAATGAATTAACACTATTGAAAAACGGAACAAAAAATAGATTATTTAACTTTTAAACAGGAACTGTTCCAAGATAGTAACTCACCCAAAGCAAAGGCAAATTCAATCAAATAGATTGTCTCACATGTAATTCTCCAGTCCAGGAGGAAAGAACATCAAGCGAAAACTCTGGGAGAGAGAGAGAAAACTCAAGTATTTTGCTGTCTCAGGGAGAGATGTATAGCAGCTTCCAAAACCCAACAGCTACTAAAAGTTAAACTAAAATCCTCGGTCTGTGGAAGCTTGACCCCATCCTTTCATGCTGGTTCTATTATTCCAACTGAAAAAAAACAAGGACTCACATGTTGTTTATTGTATTGGCTTGGAACCCACTGCTTTTCACCTCTGTCTCAACCTCTCTTTGTAAAAAAAAAATGACAAATACACCTCTGAAATCACAAGTATCATCACATCTTCTTCAACACCTATCTGAGGGAATTGTGGAACAGGAAATATGGAAATACTTATCGCTGCCAGGACGCCCACAGAACTTGGAACATTTTTATCCCTCTTACAGGATGTCGCACCATAAGGTAATGTCAATATTTGTTATCCATCCCAGGTGCCCTTGAAAAGATGATGGCGAAGCATTGTAGTCTGCACTGTGCAAGTGCACTCTTGGAGCTGTTAGGCAGGGAATTTCCATGATTTTGACACATCAACAGTGAAAGAACAGAAGTATAGTTCCAAGTCAAGATCCCGTGTGGCTTCGAAGAGAAAATGAGATGGTGGTGTTCCCTTGCATTTGCCACCCTTGAGCTTTGATGTGGTAGGATTATGTGGTTGAATGTTTTTGTTGGAGTAGGCTTGGCACATTGCTGTAGTGACATGGGTGACACGGTGGCACAGTGGTTAGCACTGCTGCCTCATAACGCCAGAGACCCGGGTTCAATTCCCGCCTCAAGTGACTGACTGTGTGGAGTTTGCACATTGTCTGCGTGGGTTTCCTCCGGGTGCTCTGGTTTCCTCCCACCGTCCAAAAATGTGCAGGTTAGGTGAATTGGCCATGCTAAATTGCCCGTAGTATTAGGTGCAGGGGTCAATGTAGGGGAATGGGTCTGGGTGGGTGCGCTTCGGCGGGTCAGTATGGCGGGAAGGGCCTGTTTCCACACTGTAAGTCTAATGTAGATACTGTACACTGCTGCCCCTGTGCCATTGTAAAAGGAGAGAATGTTTAAGCTGATGGATGGAGTTCCAATCAAGCATAACTCCTTTATCCCACAAGATGACAAACCTCTTGACTGCTGTTGGTGCTGAACCCAATTGGGAAAGTGGAAAATCATCTGATAGTGCTATGTAGATTATGGAGAGACTTTGGGAATTCAGGAGTTTCTCCACTGAATTTCCAACTCTGACCTGCTCTTGCAGGTACACAAACAAAATCAAAAATCGTTGGAGAAACACAGCAAATCCTGGGGGGCATTTGTAGAGAAAAGCCAAAGTTATCATTTTGAACCCAATGACCTTCTTCTTTGCTGCTGCACTGTTGATTTGGAAGATCCAATTAAGCTCTGGTCAATGGTTACACCCAGGATATTATTCCTCTTGGCCTCAAGAAGTCAATAAACATAATAGTTGTATGGACAGTTGATATTAAAAGTGCTGAAGTGAAACTGAGCATCACAACTTACTTATATCAGTCCCATTTCAACTGCAGTGACAGATTGTACATTTTCCCCAATCATTTGATCTAAAACTACACAGACCACTCAGCCCAACCATCCCCTATTACCTTCTCTATCATATCTTTGACTAGCATTCTCTTAAATGCAACTATACAATTCACTTTAGCTGCACTCTGTGGTGGTGAATCCTGCTTTCTCCTATGGCTTTGAATAGAGAGATTTCTTCTGAAATCTCTCTTCAATTTCTTGGTGACTACTCTTATACAATGGCTTATAGTCATGTTATTATTTTTCTGCAGAAGAGAAAGCATTCTCTCTATTCATGTAGCCTTGTCAACATTTGTCATAGTTTGAAAGATCTGTATTATGTCACTTCTTAGCTTTCTTTCTTCAAAGAAAACAGACTCTGGCTGTCAATACATTCCTAAATTGTACACCCCCACATTTCTGATATCATTCTTATAAATCTACTCTGCGCCCTGTTCAGTCTCCTGTATTATTTTTTACACTATGGTGACCAGGACTGCACACAATACTCCAAATGTCGTCTAACCAAAGTTAAATGCAGATTCAGTGTAACTTCCTGGTTTTGAAATTCTGTTCCTCAAGAAATAAAGTCCTGTGCTTGGTTTGCATGTTTGATGCTGAATTGGCTGATTGCTGTGTCAATAGATGGCACAGTGGCTCAGTGGTTAGTACTGCTGCCTCACAATATCAGGAACCTGGGTTTGATTCCCACCTTGGGCAACTGTCTGTGTGGAATTTGCACATTCTCCCTGTGTTCTGCCTGGGTTTCCTCTGGGTGCTCTGGTTTCCTCCCACAATCCAAAAGATGTGCAGGCCAAGTGAATTGGACATGCTAAGTTGCCTATATTGTTAGGTGCATTAGTCAGGGGTAAATATAGGTTAGGGGAATGGGTCTGGGTGGGATACTCTTTGGAGGGTTGGTGTGGACCTGTTAGGCCAAAGGGCCTGTTTCCACACTGAAGGGAATCTAATCAATCTCTGAGATTTTTGTTCCTCTTCTCCACCCAGTCTGGTACAATCTCAGGAATATGACCTTCCTATTCTTTCTGTCAAAATATGCTCTCTCTTATTTAGTAATGTTAAATTTAATTTGCAAACTAAGGAACCATTTTCAATCTTTATTATTTCATCAGATACAAGCAACACCGCCAGGGCCATCATTTGTTCTCTACAACTAATTGTCCTTGAACTGTGAGATTTGCTGTGCCATTTCAGAATGCAGTTAACTTGCAATTACATTTTTTACATCTCAAGTCATGCATAGAAGGCCAGGCCAGATAAGGATGACAGATTTCCTTCGCTAACAGGTATTAGTTAACCCAATGAGTTTTTGCAACATCACGATGGTTGTCAAGGTCACCAGAAATTATTTTTCAATTGCTGATTGTTTTTCTTTAATTAAATTTAAATTCCACCAGCTGCCATGATGAACCTTAAGCCCAAATCCCAAAACATCAGCCTCGTCTTTGGATTATTATTTTTGTGAAATTTCCACCTCACCTTAAATCATATATATTCTGAATACTGTCCTTTCCTGAACAGATGGCATTATATCTTTATTTTAATAACTGCCTACAAATACAATGAAACAAAACTGTTTCCAGAAATTAGTTGTAATGAGTTGTACCAGTATATTTCTATTAACAGTCTTCTTACAGAACAGAATATTCCATTGGAAATTATGCATTTTGATATTAAGATTGTCATTTTGAATTTATAGCTGTACCTCATCCACATCCGCGCACACAATTATCTTGAGATTTGTGGGATAAATTCAGTTCTGATAGATAAGGCACTTATAAACATCTTTATTAAGAGTCAGTAGCAGTGAATTGACAGTATTGATTCAGACCTCTGTTCAATATTAATTTTAAAATGTATACTTGTAATTGAAAGTCTTGACCTGATGAAAAAATTGCTTTCTGCAGCTCAGTATCTGAAGTGACAGCAAGTTCCAGAATTTAAATTCCACCTTTGTCAACTGCACGTCCTGTTGAAACAATATTGTCTTCCGTTCTCTTGTATGCATACAACTTTGAACAAGAATCATACAGTGGTATATTTGAAATAATAATCACAAAATTCTTAATGATATAGTATTCCAAGGAGATTAATAGAAATTATTGAAACCTCTTGATTGCTACAAAGCTCTTTGTTTTATGAAAAAAGAACATATTTTATATCTTTGGCTTCCTTTATAAATTTCAAATGAATAAAGTTGCCATTTGTGAACCTGAGTGACAGTTTATTGCATAATTTTAATACTGCTATTACAATATGCAAATATGCCTATTTGAAGTCTTAAAATCTTTGCACATTAATTCTCTGAACATGTGTGAGAGGTTTCCATACAAACGTTTATGTCTCTAGCATCCCACTTAATGTATTCTCCTATTTGCCATCAGCAGAAGTTCTCACCACTGTCTGCTCATCCTGATATTCCTGGTGGTGATGACATGTTTATAAAACAATTGTGCATGAGGTCAACTGCTAGCAGACTGGAGCTACCAGCACAGTCTTCATCACTTGCTCCAGATATGTCAAGACAGGGACAATTGGTGCCCAATTTTGTAGACAGAAACTTGGAGATTCTGATGGATGGGGTGTGCAGAGGAGGACCATTCACTTCCCGTTATACCTCAAAAAAATAAATGTTTCCCCAAAGCGTAAAAGAGCTCCTCAGTCTAAAAACTTCGAACAGATCAGTTATCATAACAGTTAGCAGAACAGTTTGTTTTGCTAATTGATAAAACATCCTAAGGTAAACAAAAACCCATTCATGCTGTCAAAGTTGTTCTTGCAAACTGTTATAAAATAAATCACCATGGCTGCAGAAATTATTACAAATTAATCATCAACCTGAGACACACACAAAATCCATGTTATAAACCCAAACTTAATTTCAATAATGTTAAAAGAAAAACATGGAACAGAGTGTTCATATCACACAGGTGTTAGATGCCAAAATAAATGGACAGGTCCATGAATGTGCTCTGAGATGTTAGTGACTGCTCTCCAAGATGCAAGTCCACAGGAGCAACTGGTGAGCACAGGTCACCAGGTAACATCTCTGACTTTCATGTCAGGAATTGTGTCTGTCCAGTCACTGTTTGGCAGACGGGAGAATGGGGAACTGCATATAAATGAGGTGAGATTATGAGATATTCATGCATGCTAATGAATAGATTTTGCTAATTCATATCAAAATTTCAGTCTTCCATTTAGTTAGAAAATGGGATACTTTTTTTTCCCTCAATGTTAAAAAAATTTTTTGCTGGTCATCTCAAATGCATTACCCAAATTTCTTGCCAATGCTCAGTACCTGAGAAAATTCTACCCCATGGTCATCCATGCTTGCTTTTTGCTCTACAAATATTTAATTCATT
This sequence comes from Hemiscyllium ocellatum, assembly GCF_020745735.1. NCBI lineage: Eukaryota > Metazoa > Chordata > Chondrichthyes > Orectolobiformes > Hemiscylliidae > Hemiscyllium > Hemiscyllium ocellatum. The sequence goes on along the minus strand of NC_083411.1, from coordinate 79,358,992 downwards.
GAATTTAAGTCCTCTCAGCTGCCAGAATGGAGTGGAACTCATATTCCTCAAGCAGTGACTGAAGCCTTTGGATCACTCACCATGTAACAAGAACATGATGCTATTCTTGTTGTTATAGAAATACTTTGGCTGCATTTATTGTGAGCCCCCTTTGGTGATACAGTGAGAACACAAATGCACAAGCACAGCTTGACTCTGGAACAGCAGCTAGGTGACACACGTGACATCTGTTCCGTCCCTCACATCATCGCTGATGTCACATGCTCAGTGACTTCCACCACCCCTACTGCCGTGTCTGCCACCACTTCCACCCCCACCAATGCCAATCACCTGCATTCTGCTGACACGCTCCCCCCCACAGATCCCACTGTCACCTTTCCCGGCCCCCAGAACCCCGAGGAGAACACCACCCCTGCTCATGACTCCACCCCCATTCCCCCCCACCATCACACCCACTCCAGTTACTGGCTCTGCCCCCACTCCCAGCTCCACACCCACACCAGATCCCAGCTCCCAGCCCTGCCGAGTTTTCACCATCCCTCCAGACTTCCCCCTCACTGAGGACAAACGATCAGTCCTCAGCAAAGGACTCACCTTCATCCCCCTCCGTCCACACATCGATGAATTTAATACACGCCGTGACGTTGAACACTTCTTCTGCCGCCTCCGCCTCCGAGCTTACTTTCACAATCAGGACTCCCGCCCACTTTCCGAGGAACCCTTCGTTCACCTCCAACACACTGCATCCACCTGGACACCCCGCGCTGGCCAATTACCTGCCCTCGACCTCTTCATTTTCAACTGCCGCTGGGACATTAACCGCCTCAACCTGTCTACCCCCCACCCCCACTCCAACCTCTCACCCTCACAACGCGCAGCCCTCCAATCCCTCTGCTCCAATCCCAACCTCACCATCAAACCAACAGATAAAGGGGGCGCAGTGGTAGTCTGGCGCACTGACCTGTACATTGCTGAAGCCAAACGCCAACTTGAGGACACCTCTTCCTACCGCCCCCTCGACCATGACCCCATCCCCCCCATCACCAAACCATCATCTCCCAGACCAGACAGAACCTTATCACCTCAGGAGATCTCCTACCCACAGCTTCTAACCTCATAGTCCGGGACCCCACACTGCCCGGTTCTACCTCCATTCCCAAGATCCACAAGCCTGACCACCCTGGCCGACCCATTGTCTCAGCATGCTCCTGTCCCACTGAACTCATCCCTACCTACCTCTACACTGTCCTATCCCCCCTAGTCCAGGAACTCCCCACATTCGTTTGAGACACCACCAATGCCCTCCACCTCCTCCAAGACTTCCATTTCCCCGGCCCCCAACGCCTCTTCTTCACCATGGATATCCAATCCCTCTACACCTCCATCCGCCATGACCAGGGCCTCCAAATCCTCCGTTTTTTCCTCTCCCGGTGTCCCCAACAGTACCCTTCCACCGTCACTCTCATTCGTTTGGCCGAACTGATCCTCACCCTTAATGATTTCTCCTTCGAATCCTCCCACTTCCTTCAGACCAAAGGGGTAGCCATGGGCACACGTATGGGCCCCAGCTATGCCTGTCTCTTTGTTGGCTACGTAGAACAGTCGATCTTCCGTAATTACACCGGCACCACTCCCCACCTCTTCCTCCGCTACATTGATGACTGCATTGGTGCCACATCATGCTCCCGCGAGGAGGTTGAGCAATTCATCAACTTCACCAACACATTCCACCCTGACCTTAAATTTACCTGGACCATCTCTGACACCTGCCTCCCCTCCTGGACCTCTCCATCTCCATTAATGACGACCGACTTGACACTGACATTTTTTACAAACCCACCAATTCCCACAGCTACCTGGATTACACCTCTTCCCACCCTACCTCTTGCAAAAATGCCATCCCGTATTCCCAATTCCTCCGCTTATGCTGTATCTGCTCCCAGGAGGACCAGTTCCATCACAGGACACACCAGATGGCCTCCTTCTTTAGAGACCGTAATTTCCCTTCCCCCGTGGTTTCAGATGCCCTTCAACACATCTCGTCCACATCCCGCACCTCCGCCCTCAGACCCCACCCCTCCAAACGTAACAAGGACAGAACGCCCCTGGTGCTCACCTTCCACCCTACCAACCTTCACATAAACCAAATCATCTACCAACATTCCCGCCACCTCCAAACAGACCCCACCACCAGGGATATATTTCCTTCCTCACCCCTTTTCACTTCCGTAAAGACCGTTCACTCCGTGACTGCCTGGTCAGGTTCATGCCACCCTACAACCCACCCTCCCATCCTGGCACCTTCCCCTGCCACCGCAGTAATTGCAAAACCTGCGCCCACATCTCCTCCCTCACTTCTGTCCAAGCCCCTAAAGGAGCCTTTCACATCCATCAAAGTTTTACCTGCACATCCACTAATATCATTTATTGTATCTGTTGCTCCTGATGCGGTCTCCTCTACATTGGGGAGACTGGACGTCTCCTAGCAAAGCGCTTTAGGGAACATCTCTGGGACACCCGCACCAATCAACCACACCACCCTGTGGCCCAACATTTCAACTCCCCCTCCCACTCTGCCGAGGACATGGAGGTCCTGGGCCTCCTTCACTGCCTCTCCCTCACCACCCGGCACCTGGAGGAAGAATGCCTCGTCTTCTGCCTCAGAACACTTCAACCCCAGGGCATCAATGTGGATTTCAACAGTTTCCTCATTTCCCCTTCCCCCACCTCACTCCAGTTTCAAATTTCCAGCTCAGCACTGTCCACATGACTTGTCCTACCTGCCTATCTCCTTTTCCACATATCCACTCCACCCTCCTCCTTGACCTATCACCTTCATCTCCTCCCCCACTCACCTATTGTACTCTATGCTACTTTCTCCCCACCCCCACCCTCCTCTAGCTTATCTCTCCACACTTCAGGCTCTCTGCCTTTATTCCTGATGAAGGGCTTTTGCCCGAAATGTCAGTTTTACTGCTCCTCGGATGCTGCCTGAATGCTGTGCTCTTCCAGCACCACTAATACAGAAACTGGAACAGCTGCTGTCTGGATCAAAGATGGAGGTGCCCATATAATCACACTGCAATGTGGAATCAAATGCCTGAGCATTGACTCACTGAAATTAATGGACACTTCACCTCCTGCTGTGGATCATTAAAAACATGTTGGGATGAAACTTAGAACTTTGAAAGAAGTTCTTGAAAAGCTGATTTCTGCACAGAAACACCTCCCTGCATTTATTTTTCCACTGATACTGAATGGAAAGGGCTGGCTTCACATCATCTGCTCCTCAAGTGCATGATCGACCTTCTGTCAGATTAATAGGTTTCTGTCGTCTGTGTGTTTCATAAAGGAAATCTTTCTGTAAAACTTTGAAATCCTGATAAAACTTGACAGATTTCCAGAAGGTTGACAGTTTTGGGCTACAAAATGGGTTATCTGTGTGCAGGAGCTTCTCATGCTAATAAGAAGAAATCTCGTCAGATCAAGTTTAACAGACTGTTCATAATGGCAACAAAAACAGAAGTTGCTGGAAAAGCTAAACATGTCTGATAGTATCAGAGAAGAGAAATCAGAGTTGACGGTTCAGGTCTGGTGACCCTTCCTCAGAATTCCATCATGACATTCACACATGCACAAATGCAACTTGGTGAAGGCTACATTGTGACAGAGTGACACCATGGGCCGCCTCTTGTACATTCATGGGATCCAGTGGCTATTGTACTGGCTATTGCTGTGTTTGGGCTAATTGTTCAAAATATATTTGAAATGAAGAATGTGTTGGAAAAATGTTGGATGATCAAAGACTTAGATGAACTATAAGTGCGTAAGTCTTTAGATGCTAATTCACAGGTACGCAAGCTAACACAAAAAAAATGTTTTGCTCTAAAATAAAAAAGAAATTTAAAAATCACACAACACCAGGTTTTAGTCCAACAGGTTTATTTGGAAGCACTAGCTCAGCAGCAGTTGGACTATAACCTGGCGTTGTGTGATTTTTAACTTTGTACACCCCAGTCAAACATTGGCACCTCCAAATCATGAAAAAGAAAGGCTTAGATTCTAAAACCAAGTAAATATTACTGCAATACTGGTAACTAGACAGCCCTCAGTTAGATCTAGGTTTTTGGTTTTGGGAATTTCACATTGACACCCACATGTTATGCATTTTAGCAAACCTTCCCAACAATACTTCAGTTTTCCCTGCTATACTTTTTTGATGTTCTCCACCACTAATCCTTTCAAATATATCTCACTGATCTCTCTGGCCATTCTCTTTTTTCTCTGCTTAAGATGAGGTCAGCTGCCATATGTCTATGTACCTTACAGCCTCTCAGTCTGCTTCATTACAGATGGGAAAGAAGGATGGAAAATGTGAATCAAATCCCACTATTACATTCTAATTCCATATCAGTCCTTAGGATCCCTTTACTGTTCCATAAAGCTCAACTTTGGACGTTCCACAATATCGGCATTCACTGAGATCCTGTTGCTTTCTCTTTGTTCTGAATAACAAATCCAATTTCACTTGCATTTTCTGTTTGAATTTTGTATCCACTGCATTTGCAGATGTCTTACTCTTTGTTCCATACTGATCACTTCTATAAATTGTCATGCTATTATTTGCACAATCTCTTGTCCTTTTAATATCTCTACATTTCCTCCTCAAGACCACTTAATTATTTTCTGTGAAATGGTTTGCATGTCATTTAACTCATTTCCCAGCTGTGATTTTTTGATCTCCTGATCCTCTTCCCACTTTATCTCTGAATCTTTCAGATTTCAGTTAGAATAGTTCAACAACAGTACATTGAAAATATAACAACTTGTTGATTTTGTTCACAAATTCTGACCAACTATCTCATTCAAACTATTGCCTCTTTTGATCTCTTGACTTCACTAAAAACAGTAATTAGTAAAATGTTTTCAGATATTTTTCGTCACAACAATATTTTGAATTAAAAAGCTTTCACTATAAAATATTTCGACTTAAACTAAAAAATGCAACTCTTCAATAATAAACATGTTAATTCACCCTATAAAAATATACTGTGGTCAGGAGTTTCCATAATTCCTGGCCTGCAATAAGTTTGTCTTCCAGTCTTCAGCTTATTTCATTTGCAAATGGTTTCAGTGGTGACTGAAATGTCAAATCATGTTTGAAGGGCTTAAAGGCTCTGTCTACATCATTTAGGCCATGACTCTGTGTTTTAATGATGGGTTACTGAACACTTTGCCTGACGAATCTGGGCTAAAAAGGATGTACTTCTCCCCTCTGAGGGCTAAAGAAACCATTGTATCAAAGTTAACAGCCTTGGCCCAGGACATCAGGTCCTCCCAGTAGTCACCAGCACAGTGGACCCAGTGTAGAAAGTGAATAAACAATCTCTTGTGTTTCATTGGGGTAACTGCTACCCTCTTATCACTGCAATCTCACACTCATAGGGCAATCCCTCAGAACTATTCTACCAAAATGTCACATTGACATATTGACACCACCATCCCGTGATGGGCACTGAAGGGTTCACTCACAATACTGATGCTCCTCAAACACTTCCTCTGCACTGAAATTCCTACTCTCACATTCCCAGCAGTCTGAACCCTTGTCTGCCTCTTATTGCAGGATGAACGAAGACACAATAGAAGCGAGAGGGCTCAGACCTCCCCCATTAAAGGGTAATGTAATGTATTTGGGGACTGGGTGGTTCTGCACCAATGAAGAGATCAGGGTGGCAGAAACCAGTCTGGAACATTGTTGCCTGCTCTTCTCAGAAATGCAGTCAGTCACATACATTCATCCACCAATGGGATAGTGCATCTTTACCAGCTCATGTCCACTCATGTGAGCTGTTAACAAACAGCAGGATGAAACTAGGCACAGTGACTAGCTAGCAGAATCCTGTGACAACACAGTGGCAAGGTTTTCACATGCTTTTCTAGCTAGTCAGAACATAACTGTCTCACCTTGGTGTTTGCAAGAGCTCTCCTGGGCCTGTGGAAGAGTTCCCTCTTCAGCAGAGGAATCCTGCTTTTCCAAATTTTCCCGTCTCATGAAATCTTCCTTGAACTATATTGTGGAGGATGCAGCAAGCACCATGATGTGAGACACTCTGTCTGGGATGTACCACATCAGAATGTCTGACTGGCCTAGGCTTCTGAATCCCATCTTGTGAAGTGCCATGGCCTTCTCTACAACAGCCTTTAGTCGAAAAGGGTGGCACGGGAAAAGCACAGCCAGTCAGGCAGCATCTGAGGAGCAGGAGAATTGATGTTTTAGGCATAAGTCCTTCATGAGGATTGAAGGGCTTATGCCCAAAACATCAACTCTCCTGCTCCTTGGGTGCTGCCTGACCTGCTGTGCTTTTCCAGCGCCACACTTTTTGCCTCTGATCTCCAGCATCTGTAGTCCTCACTTGCTCCTGACAGCCCATAGTCAGTCTACAGATTTCTGACAGTTATCATTAGCCAGGATTTGACAGGGTAGTTTTTGTCGCTGCCCTGGATGTGTCAAGGGGAGCTGAAAGATGCAGGGACTTAACAGTGCTCCAGAATATCGGCATCATGAACACTTCCTGAACAACATGCACAGACCTATATTATCTGGCTCATGTCGTCAAAAATAAATTGAAAATTCATGGAGTATTCATCCTCTACTATTCAGGAGGACTGCTGGTTGTTGGAAGGGGACTCAGCTGTTTATATGGATACATCTGCAGAAATCCTGCAATGGCAGAAAGGGCCTGCCCTGGCTGACAGACTCTCAATATTTAGTCAGAGGGTAAAAAAAGAGATGATCCTGAGGAGAAGAGAAAATGATCTACTTTTTGAACTTATGAGTGGTTAGCACTGCTGCCTCACAGCGCCAGAGACCTGGGATCAATTCCAGCCTCAGGCGACTGATTATGTGGAGTATGCACATTCTCCCCGTGTCTGCGTGAGTTTCCTCCGGTGCTCCAGTTTCCTCCCACAGTCCAAAAATGTGCAGGTTAGGTGAATTGGCCACGCTAAATTGTCCGTAGTGTTAGGTGAAGGGGTAAATGTAGAGGAATGGGTCTGGGTGTGTTGCGCTTCGGTGGGTCAGTGTGGACTTGTTGGGCTGAAGGGCCTGTTTCCACACTGTAAGTCATCTAAATCTCAATCTCTCTGACGAGAGGAGAAATATAGGTCGTTGTCATTTTCAGGCAACTGGGATGCAATTCCATCCTCATCCATGAGGACAAAGTGCTTATCCAGAAGAGGAAAGATATTGGAGATAGTTTCCGCAGATATCCTGAGGTGACAGTCTGTCACAGGCAGATAACTACATGGAACACTGTAGGTTTCAATGAATGCTTATGCCCTCTGTTGTCCTTCACAGATAAGCTGTTGTGTCGCCACAGGCTGGTCTGTAATTAGTGCTGACGTCTGTTGCATACCTCTTGATGTTGCAATTGGAGCAGTTGATAATGGACAATTAAACAACTTACCAGAGGAAGTGCAGGCTCGTCAGACATCCTTATCTTCAGTAGAGGGAAAGCCCAATACATCAGTGCAAAGGATAAGGCTCAAACATCTTCAGTCAGAAGAATCAAGTGGATGATCCAAATTGGCCCCCTCCAGAGGACCCCAGCATGACCCAAAGATGCCAGTCTTCAGCCAATTCAATTTACTCCATGTTTTACCATGAAAAAAATTGGAGGTCCTGAATACTCCAAATGCTTTGGCTCCTGACAGCATTCCTACAATAATACCGAGGAGTAATGCTCTGGAACTTGATGCTTTTCTATCCAAACTATCCCAGTAAGCTACAACACTGGGATAATGTGGAAAATTGCCCAGTACGTCCTGGACATAAAAAAGCAAGACTAATCCAACCCAGCCAATTACCACATCATCAGCCTACTCTCGATCATCAGTAAAGTGATAGAAGTTGCTATCAATTGTTCTATCAAGCAGCACCTGCTTAGCAATAACCTGCTCACTGTCTCTCAGTCTGGGCTTCACCAAGGACACTTAGCTCCCACATAATTACAGCCTTGGCCTAAAAGTGGATGAACGGGCTGAATTTCAGAGGTGAGTGACTACCCTTGACATCAAAGCTATATTTGAACAAGGGCTCTAGCAAAACTAATATCCATGAGAATTAGGGGAAAAGTCTTGACTGGTTGTAGTCAGACCTGACACAGTGGAAGATGTTTGTGTTGGGTAGTCATTTCTGCTTCAGGATATCTCTGCAGGAGTTCCTCAGGGACTGTCCTTGAGCCAACCATCTTCTAATGAACTTCTTTCTATCATAAGGTCAGAAGTAGAGATTTTTGTGAATTATTGCACAATTGTCAGCACCAGTCACCACTCCTCAGATACTCAGGTACAAGAATCTGTTGTTTGACTTCCTTCTTGATTAAGTTCATGTCCAAATGTAGACCTTAGCAATATCGAGACTTTGCGTGGCAACTGATGCTTGCACCATACAAATGCCCGATAATGACCAGTCCCAAGAAGAGGCTAACCAATGCCCTTTGACATTTATTGACATCATTCAATCCCCAACTATCAACATTCTAGGGGTTCTGGATGCAGGTTTTGTTACCCTACTAGGTAACATCTTCAGTGGGCCTCAAGCGAAGCATTGCTGATAAGTCCTGCTTTCTATTTATATGCTTGGGTTTCTTTGGGTTGGTGATGTCATTTCCTGTGGTGAAGTCACTTCCTGTTCTTTTTCTCAGAAACTCCTGTTCCGAGAAACCCAAACATATAAATACAAAGCAGGACTTATCAGCAGTGCTTTGCCTGAGGCCCACTGAAGATGTTACCTAGTAGAGAGATGAAATGTCTGGAAATGAACCTTCCAGTTCAGTGAGCAAACCTATATCTAGAACCTCAACCTGAGCTACAAATCTTCTCAAAACTCGTTAATTCCAGGGATTACTGTTGACCAGAAGCTGAGATGGAGTCACCATATAAATACTGAGCTATAAGAGCAAGTGAGAGGTTATGAATTCTGTACCTGGTGACTAACATCTCAAATCCCTAAAGTCAACCCCCATCGACAAGGCACAAGGCAGAATATTTCCCAGTTGACTGGATGGGTGCAGCTCCAACCACAATTGAGAAGCTTGGCACTATCTAGGACAAAGCAGCCTGATTGATTGGCACCACATCCAGAAACACTCACGCCCTGATTACTGACGCTCAGTAGTAGCTATCTGTAAACCTACAAGACACACTACAGAAACTCATCAAGAAATACATGTGGTCAGCAGCTACCATACCCACAGGTACTTCCATCTGAAAGGTCAAGAGCAGCAGAAAATGGTTGCACCACCTCCTGTAAGTTTCCCTCCAAGCTATTCACCATCCTGAGTTGGAATTATAATGCTTTTCCTTCCATATCGCTGGATCAATGTCTTGGGAATTCCCTCCTGAAGGGCACTGTGGGCCTGCCCACATCAAATGGACTGCAGCGGTTCAAGAAAGCAGTTCATCATTACCTTCTCAAGGGCAATTAGGGATGGGCAATGAATGGTAGCCAAGCCAGTGATGATAATATCTCATAAGTTAATGTTTTAAAAATGTCATGCAAATGCATACAGGTAACTTTCTTGCCAAGTTGTTGGTGAAATTCATGACCCAGCACCTAAAGGGAGAGAACTTTATTGCAGAGACTTTTCTGGACAACAAGAATTCTATGTTTGACTTCCTACCTGATTAAGTTCACATACCTAACATTGTTCTCAACATGGAGGGGGCTGGAAAATCCCAGCCCATCTGTTTGGGGTCATCAAAATGATTAAATGTCTATCCTTTATATTATCAGCACTGTCTCATGATATGGTCACTGACAAGATTGACTGAGCAATGATCAATGCCAGCACCAATGATTGATTCCTTTAAAACATTTCAATACCCATGTTAATCTTGGTAGAATGGACACTTATTGATTACAATTTGATAAATGTGTGTATTTTATTTCACCGAACAAACTAGATTAGGATATTTTCCAAATGCCAGCTTGCCCAGTATCATTTGCTATATTGAGCAATCAATATAATTTTCTCTCATGTTGACAAAATTTGGACCTGTTCTTTATTGACATACTAAATGACAGACGACTTCAAAATTGTAAATATTGCCTTTCCCAAAGTAAAATATATTAATGCATGACTTTACCATTCATTACTCAACACTTCATCCCTCAATTGATTCTAACACAACAATGTTTATTTCAGAACAACTCTCTGGATTAGATGAGTACAGTTATCTATGGGACTGGAGGAGATTACAGAAATACAGCACCATCAGAAATTAAAACAAGGACCAGAATTTTAATTCTTGGACATTTCTTGGCTGGGACCCAAAGTAGGTCTGGGAGTATGAGTAATGGATGAATGGGATGTCCTGCATGTGGGTAACAGTACCTCAGGTGACTTTAACTTTATACAGAGTAGAATTCAGGAAAACCAGTGGTTTTGATGCGACCACGGGGGTCTAGTTTGTACATCAATGAGAAAATCATTATAGATGATCACGTGAGATTAACTACACTTGGGCATCTTGGAACAATTTTCAGTTTAATTTCTCACTGGGTCTGACAGAAACAAAATAAGCTCAAAGTGAAATACAAGGAACAGGAAGACCTCAGCAATGTTCTGAACCTTTAAAATACGGGGAAAGCATAATGGAGTCACTTGCATAAAGCTTAAAGTTTTCTGTGTGCTTTACATGATCCTGGTTAATCACCATTTAGGTTCATACAAATCTTCTTGTGGGACACATCACTGAAAATAAAACTAAATTCTTGAAAAAAGAAATTTGATCCTTATTGCAAAATTTGGAACAAATACAAAAAGGGAATGAATAGGTTGCCAATGTTTTGAGTTAGAGTGAGATCTGATTAGTGTTCTCACATTCTGACCTCAGTAAACCAGAGGTTACCCAAAACTCTGCAGCCCATTGAATTACTTGCAGCAAGTCCCAGACACTATACCTGTGCTCACTGGGTTCCATTGATTCCCAGTCAAACAATGCCTTGAAATTAAAATTTGTATCCTTGTTTTAAAATCCTTCATGATCTCATCATTCCTTTCTGAGAAATCTCCTCCAGTGCTACATCCTCCAAATGTCTGGGCTCCTTTAATTCTGGAGTAAAAAGTGAGGTCTGCAGATGCTGGAGATCAGGGCTGAAAATGTGTTGCTGGTTAAAGCACAGCAGGTTAGGCAGCATCCAAGGAACAGGAAATTCGACGTTTCGGGCCAGAGCCCTTCATCAGGAAAGGGCTCTGGCCCGAAACGTCGAATTTCCTGTTCCTTGGATGCTGCCTAACCTGCTGTGCTTTAACCAGCAACACATTTTCAGCTCCTTTAATTCTGGCCTCATGTACATTCTCAGCCATAGTTGCTCCACTGGGCTGACTGTACCTTCAGATGTCAATTATCGGCTCTATTCTCTCTCTACACCTCTCTAATTCTTTAACTTTCTTTCCAATTTTAAGACAATTCTTAAGTCTCTCTTTGGCTAAGCTTTTGGATATTTGACCTAATATGTCATTTGTGACTCATTGGGATGCTTAGTTTTTACTGCTGTTGTGAAACAACTTGGGGAATTACATTACAGTAAAGTCTCTATAAAAAATACAAGTAAAAGAGAACCGGTTATGTATTAGTAATAAGTATGCTCCTTGATGGTAAGCTGGAAGGTTTCCATCAGAAACAACATCGGAGAGTTTTTCCCACTTAACAAACATCAGTACATTGGCAATTCAACCAGTGAGCAAAAGGGCACAGTGGCGATTTTCACAGTCATGACATGACCTTGTCCTTTTAACCTGATTCTTAAACATTAGTCAAACCTGCAGAGACACTGTAGAAAAAAAATCATCAGTGTTTTGTTTCTCCTGAGTAAAACCCTGTAACTATTGACCTTCAACGCGTTGGTTGAAAATGTTTATTTGGGAATACTGGGTTGAATCGTCCAAATCTACTCCTCCTATTTAAGTCACTATCAAAATAATGTCAAAGCAATAATACTGCTATTTCTGTTCTGTGCGCTTCCGAATAGAATGAAAATGGGACAACAGCCAGGAAAAATGCTTTGTTGAAAGCTTTTATTATATGAAAAACAGCTATTAGCAGCTAGAAGACAAAAATACAAATGACTATGCCACCCTCAATTTGATTATGTTTTGAATATATTTATTCTAAAATATTAGGCTTTTGATAAATCTATGAAGCGTACATCTCAATAGTTCAGATTATAATTCAAGACTAATAGGATAGTCACATTTAAGTAATGACCTCTGGCTTATTAGTATCTGAACATTTAATATATTTGCTGGATGTTTTGTTCTGTTAATTATATTGACAAAGGAATAAAACAAACAAATACTATCTCTATTACTAAAACAGGAAGATGGTTAGTTCATTGCTCTGATAAATGGTGGAGATATGTCAGTGTGTTTTGATCCATTGTTGTCAACAGTCATTTACAGGCTCAGAACATTGTTCTCTTACCTTCTGTGAGTAATTATTTAACGATCACTCAAACAACAAAACAAAGTTTTAATTTGGTGGCAAGGAAGGCACTCTTATCCATTAGTACAGGGGTCAATAACCTTGGGTCATAAATTTACAGTTAGAGGCAGAAGTGTAAGAGGAGAGTTAAGGAGAATTTTTTTTACCTGGATGTTCGTGGGAATCTGGAGCTCACTGTTTAAATGGATAGCTGTGTCAGAAATGTCTAAGTGGTATTTGGATATGTACTCATGTTGTCACTGCCTCAACAGCTGTGGTTGCAGAGCTGAAAATGGATGAGTTTCGTTAGATCTTGGTTGACCCATGTAGATATGATCATGGCCTCTTTTGGAGCTTAAACATATATGAATCTATACATATTTCATTTACTCTAGCAGCAAGAGTTGTCATCATTTTTATAGCCCAACAAAATTGAACACATTGGTCAGGGTTTTGAAACACTCATTTGACCCACCATTTTTGCACAAGCATTAGATCCAATGCACATTTTAGACTGCAAAGGGCCCCATGGCCAACACAGTGAGTAAATTACTTGCTGTGTGCTTTAGAAACTACAAATTGTTGACACCAACCATCAATTTGGTGCAAACAAAATCACAAAAACATTCTGTAATTTTCTCACAATCTTCTCATTTGAAATATCTGTTTCAGCTCCCGGCATATTCTATTTTTAACATATATCTTGATGGCATTTTCCTCTGTTTTATAAAGAAATATTCAAGCTTTGTCCAGTTACACAATAGATGAGAAAACGTAATGACATTAATAGGATTTGAAGGGATGCAATGCAGCCCATAGTCAAGCTTTAGCTGATATTTATCACAAGAAATGCATGAACTCTGTTCTTATTAATTTATTAGTAAGTGGTTGGTTGTTGAATATTTCTATATTTTCCCCTTCTATTTTCTGTAAACGAAGTAATTGATTTAAATTCAGTCTTAGGAAAGTACAAACTTCAATCGAGGAAAGTAAAACGATAAGTGAGTTAATAATAAAAGTACTAACTCTGATCTACCACCATGTTGAAGGATCTATCATCAACTGGATGTTTGTACTGATGTAATACAAGGACTATACATAGGCAACATGATGCTGAAAGAATTTATAGACTTTTATGATAGCTCCTGGTTTATACTTATATTGCCATCACAGGAATTTTAGTGTCTTGGCTAGTACAAAGTTATTTAGTTATAAACAGTAACACATTCCCATCAGTGTGCCATGCTTCAAGTGCCCTGTTAAGATGGAGACTGTGATCTTTATATCTTCAGATCACATGCTCTAGTGCAGTGATAGTATCATGAGTATATCTCTTACAGGTCTACTCTTACTGGCTGTGAGACATAACTGAACTGCACAGAAACCTCATCTGAACGCAGATGTCTCTAGAGTACAAGGCAGTGAGTATATGGGGGCTAAAGAGCTGCTTGATAGAAAAAAAATTGTTCAACAAATAAGTAATTTGTTTAATTTCTGACTATTGGTTGCATTAAAGTAATAATCTTCTTCACTGAGTCAACAATGACATGCAACTAAATTTCTTATATTAAACTAGTCTTCTATTGAACATGAACATTGGTAATTGTGTGGTACAGTGGAAGTCTTTTATAACACAGATGCTGGGAACTGAGAAGTGAAATAGCACCACAGCTGGACCATGTTAATAAGAAAAATCCTTACTTTCTCCCAGTTTTAAATGGCAAATGAAAATTTAAATCATTGTTTACTTCTTTTTGGGTGCCAAAAAAACCATAGCACTATAAGCAAATTTCAGCTCTTAAGCCATTATACAATGGGCTTGCACCATAGAGATAACAGAACTGAGATAATGGGAATTGCAGCTATAACATGTAAAGATTCGTGGACACATGATCGACAGCAACCATATCTGCGGGGTGTGCAACTAAAGAATATTCTGCTCAGAGTTGATGAGCTGGAATTTGAAGTCTACATTGCAGGTAGGAAGAAAATTTATTTGGACACTTTATTCCATGAAATATGCAGTAGGTTAAGGATTTCAGTTTTAGTCTATCATCAATGGTGAGAAGCTGTGACCGAGAGTGAGGATGCATACCAGGATACAAAATGTAGAATGAGGGAACCTTCAGCCCTTGGACTTGAAAGAGTAATTCACAGAGTCATAGTGTAGCAAAGTCATAGAGCACGGAAACAGACCCTTCGGTCCAACCAGTCCATGTTAAACATAATCCCAAACTAAACCTGCCTGCTCCTGATCCATATCCCTCCAAACCTTTCCTATTCATGTATCCATCTAAATGACTTTTAAATTTTGTAATTACAGATGCATTCATGACTTTCTCAGGAAGTTCCTTCCACATGTCCCTGTGAGAGTGTTTCCCTTGTTGGGAATTTTGGACTGGAGGCAAATTTTCAGAATAGCATGGAAAGGATGGATAATTTCTTCCACAGACAGTCATGAATCTTCCGAATTTTCTACCCCAGAGAGCTGGGGAAACTGGGTCATGGAATATATTCATGGATGAAAGAGACAGGTTTAGAAAAATGGAGAAGTGAAGGTAGGAAAGTAAGTGGATCGGATCCAACAGGATGATATTGATTGGTGGAACAGTGACTAGGACCAATAGCCTACTCCGACTCGTATTACTAATGCTCTTATCTTCTTAGCATGTAATCCTTCTTTCCAGTATTTCCTCAATCTTACAAATTTGTTTTAAATAAATTTTAGGTTACTACAAAGCAATAACAGCGTCACGCTGGGGCAATAAAGTTATCTAAAGGACATCCAAACAAAAACTGCTAAATGATTTTGAGCATGCTGTTCTTTGTACTGTTCAGCATCATTTATACCAGACCTTACAATGCCAACAATGGCACAGCTGGGAATTTTAGGACACATTGAAAGACGTGAAGGAAACACTTATATAGTAATTGTTTGGGAAGCCTAAACTTCTAATGTGCTGATTTGCTGCATGGAATCTTGCACAAATTTCTTTTTATGCTGAGCTCAGTGTTGAAGATTCAGACTGGATGTACAGTACATACCCTTGGGTTGTTACATTATTAATCACTGATTTACACCAGAGATTAAACAATGTAATTCAACTCACCAGCATAACTGGCATGCGCAACTCCTGACATAGCTACAACCACAGCCCAATTCAACTAACCATTTTAGCCACCCTCTCATTCTCAGACTTGCTGAAAACTTTTGAAGTTTTTAAACATTTATCGGAATATGCCAACTGATCTCAAAGGGTAAGTGTCTATTGTGAAGTTCCTCTTCACCATTACTCTTCCTTTCTGGTTATGCTGAAGTATCACTGCTACAGCCAGTCTTGTCTGGAAGGAAACAATAAGGATGGGGGCACAGGAATGTTCACAGTTAGTGAATACCCCCAGCTTGCCACTGACAGGAAATCTGTGGCATTATGCTATTGCTTTCTTTCTGTCATGCAAAATGGAGTGATAGAAGTCATATTCATCGAAAGAATTTGAATGTGTTTGTTTTGACTCAAAAACACTGGGCTGCAGAGACTATAAGATGGTTTCTTTTATTGTCTGCACCATGCCCATGAATGAATGAGTGTATAAGGCAGAGGAAAAATGTTCACTAATATATCCTACTTTGCACATGGATGGAATTACATCTGACCTTCCAGTCAACCTTGCCTACACATAAACCTTCAGAGGCATTACCTTGTACAATATCCCTCTCTTTGAGCAGAAGTTCCTTGAGCTGCAAACACACACCGCAGATATGGTTGCCCTGGATTTCATTAACAGTCATATGCTGTAGCCAAAACACATCAGCTGCATCTTCATTGAGGTCAACCTAACTAATTAGGTTTCAAGATTAGAATTATCACTCAATTGGTGTCTATAGTTTTGCAAATAGATTCACTGGTTAAATTATAAATGTAATGCAATACTGTACTTACTCTGCAATACCAGTTTTTACTAGTGTCCTCGCTTTAGGAGGACTTAAAAAAAATATAGAAACCAGCATTCTATCACTTATCTGCTCACCTCATTAAAAGTTTGGATGTGCACCAGCCATTGACGGCTGAGAAAAAAGAACAGCACCTTCCCCTCTGCACCATATTCTAAAGTTTGCGTTCATGATTCATCAGATCCGAATTGCAAATCTTGAAAAAATAAAATTGTAATTGGATTGTGATGCCCATGCATTTTTGTTATGGAAGACAATTGAAGGAAAATCAGTGCTTATCTTTATGAATGGATTTTAATCTGTTTCCATAGAGATAAGTCATTCCAATTTACTGATGGCGATGTATTTATAGAAACAAATTTCCTCACATAATTGCTTAGAATATCCTTAAATTCTTTACAAGAAAATGACTTTAAAATTTCCATTTAAATGGCCAGGATATTGGTGAAAACTGAAGAGGAGTAGCTACCGTGCTAAAAAAGTTTAACATGTCCCGTCTTACCTGAGCTGACATCAATGACCAAGAAAGTGAGTAATGATGTTTCTTCTTCATCATGGACCTCTTGTTCCACACCTGCTTGGTCAGGTTACCTGAAAGAAGACAAGTGCAAGCATTTGTGGTGAGAAGAACAAGGGCAAGTGAGCACTCGCCACATGCATCATCCATAACGTGGAAACCTGAAAAGAAATTGTACGATATGTGGACATTTGGATGTGGGAAAAGAGAAGATGTGCAAAAACAGCATTAACTTCAAGTTTTTTTCCATCACTACTGACTCAGTTACAGCCTCACTCAGTTATGGAAACCAATCTCTTCTTAATCAAGGAGTGAACATGCAGCAATACCTATACTTGGCTGGTCAGTTGCTGCTATTCACTTGTCCTTTCAGACAGGGAAGTATCTCAGTGCAAAACGTATAATGGTTTGGTTCACAGATAGCTATCTTTTTGCCATATTCTTCAGTAATGCACCTACGCAGTATTGGAGAACTTTAGGCCCCACTGTCAACTCTGTTGCATCATTCTCAAATGACTGCTTTCTCCAAATAATCTAAGAGTCGTAGGACAGAGGGGTAACTGAAGTTTGCAGAGAAATAGTGCACAGTTAGATCTGGTTATCAGGAGGGTACTTATGTGTTTTCTTCAGGAAAACAGTTGAGATTGAGATTTCTGTCAGTATCTTGGTCTCTGTATCATTCATCTTTGCTGCAACCAGTACCCTTCCACTGACACCCTCCTTCGACTGACTGAACTGGTCCTCACCCTGAATAACTTCTCTTTCCAATCCTCCCACTTTCTCCAAACTAAAGGAGTTGCCATGGGCACCCGCATGGGCCCCAGCTATGCCTGTCTCTTTGTAGGATATGTAGAACAGTTCAACTTCCGCAACTACACTGGCACCACACCCCACCTTTTCCTCCGCTACATCGATGACTGTATCGGCGCTGCCTCGTGCTCCCACGAGGAGGTTGAACAGTTCATCAACTTTACCAACACCTTCCATCCCAACCTCAAATTCACCTGGACTGTCTCAGACTCCTCCCTCCCCTTCCTAGACCTTTCCATTTCTATCTCGGGTGACCGACTCAACACAGACATCTACTATAAACCGACTGACTCCCACAGCTACCTGGACTATACCTCCTCCCACCCTGCCCCCTGTAAAAACTCCATCCCATATTCCCAATTCCTTCGTCTCCGCCGCATCTGCTCCCAGGAGGACCAGTTCCAATACCGTACAGCCCAGATGACCTCCTTCTTCAAGGACCGCAGATTCCCCCCAGACGTGATCGACGATGCCCTCCACCGCATCTCCTCCACTTCCCGCTCCTCCGCCCTTGAGCCCCGCTCCTCCAACCACCACCAAGACAGAACCCCACTGGTTCTCACCTACCAACCTCCGTATACAGCGTATCATCCGCCGTCATTTCCGCCACCTCCAAATGGACCCCACCACCAGGGATATATTTCCCTCCCCTCCCTATCAGCGTTCCGTAAAGACCACTCCCTTCGTGACTCCCTCGTCAGGTCCACACCCCCTACCAACCCAACCTCCACTCCCGGCACCTTCCCCTGCAACCGCAGGAAATGCAAAACTTGCGCCCACACCTCCTCCCTCACTTCTCTCCAAGGCCCCAAGGGATCCTTCCATATCTGCCACAAATTCACCTGCACCTCCACACACATCATCTATTGCATCCGCTGCACCCGATGTGGCCTCCTCTACATTGGGGAGACGGGCCACCTACTTGCGGAACGCTTCAGGGAACACCTCTGGGACGCCCGGACCAACCAACCCAACCACCCCGTGGCTCAACACTTTAACTCTCCCTCCCACTCCACTGAGGACATGCAGGTCCTTGGACTCCTCCATCGCCAGAACATAACAACACAACGGTTGGAGGAAGAGCGCCTCATCTTCCGCCTGCGAACCCTCCAACCACAAGGGATGAACTCAGATTTCTTCAGTTTCCTCATTTCCCCTCCCCCCACCTTGTCTCAGTCGATTCCCTTGAACTCAGCACCGCCCTCCTAACCTGCAATCCTCTTCCTGACCTCTCCGTCTCCACCCCACTCCGGCCTATCATACTCACCTTGACCTCCTTCCACCTATCACATCTCCATCGCCCCTCCCCCAAGTCCCTCCTCCCTACCTTTTATCTTAGCCTGCCTGGCACCCTCTCCTCATTCTTGATGAAGGGCTCTGGCCCGAAACGTCGCATTTCCTGTTCCTTGGATGCTGCCTAACCTGCTATGCTTTAACCAGCAACACATTTTCAGCTCTAATCCTGTGGGGGCCAATTGTACTGAATTTTCTCATGGACATCCTAATTCTGGACCCTGAGCCTTGTGGCTTGGTACAGAAGCCAGTTTAATTTTAGAACAATTCGTTGACTGTACAACAAACACGTGGCACATAGACCCAGCAGGGCCAATGAGAGGGGCTGAAGAAATGCCCAGCTAACAGCCCCACTTGGGAAAGTAAGTACTGACCAGGAGAGGGAGAGGATAGCACAAGGTAGAAGCCCCAAGGTCCAAAAGGATGAATATTGGCCAGAACAATTCTCAGGGAACAATTCCAGAAGAATTGATTTAAAATGCCCACAGATGTTCGGATTACATCTTACTTTCTTTCATTGACTAAAGCATTAAATTCTTCAAAACAGTTCAATTTTGACAAAGATGCAAGTGCTAAATGTGACTCTTCAAATTCGAACAGTTCCCAAAATAAGAATTAGTTGAATCGTAAATTAAACTCTTTTCTTAATTTATTTCCATTAACATAAAGTGCTTGATGTACTCTTCATATTTGGGAATGACTTTTCACGACTATTCACACACACCACATAGTTGCATGAATCTCCGAGTGTTTTGGAAGGGTAAGTACGTTTGCCCACCAAATTATCAATAGAGTCCCAATTGGTAAGATTCCCCTTCAAAACAAAGTCATCACCTCCTCATCTTTGTTGCTGATTAGAAGCAGTTACAGGGAGGGAAGAAGCAGATTCTCAGGTGCCTGAAAGAACATGAATATTTGCATTCATTGCTTGTCCCTAAAATGCCCAAAACATTTCATTAACAGAGCTATGTTCCTCATTAATTATAATTTTAATGTATTTAAACACTGGCCATTGTACCCAAACATTCTAATTCCAAGTTTAGTTTACAGGTAGCAGCCTAGTCCTGACTTTGTCCAATTTGAAACAGCCCATCGGTATAACCTGGCAGGAGGTGAAGCTGATCAGTTATGTACTGAGACACATGTACCTGGCAAAATCAGGGACTGAAGTTAAACATTAGTTATCAGGATGTAACACTTCTCCTCAAGAATGCCATCTCAGACAAGAACAACGTTGATATGGAGCATCTGTTTGTGAAACTATCACAACACTTTGGTGACAAAAAAAAAACTGCAGATAGTTGTTGACCAGAATTAAACCCGAATGGATTAACTGGGGTGTACAACTGCTAATTGTTTTGTACAAATTTAAGAAGAGTTCATGAGAGCTCACTGTAAAATCCAAATCTAAAATGGATTATAGTGCAGACAACAGCTGGATATTTGGAAAAATATCAATCTTTCACCAACTTTAAACCAGACACAGACAAGCAAGAATTTTAGAAAAATGCATGCAGCCAAGGGTCACTTGCCAATTGCAGCCCTTTCTATTTAACCAATCCAAGACTAAGTTATTTCAAAGGTTCTACCCTCCATATTAAACACTGGCTAGGTTCCCTTCTTGAAAGAATAGAAAGATAGTAAAAAGAAACAATGTGCAACAATAACATCTGTCACACATGACTCTATAACGCCACTCTTGAAAAATAAAACCTTTCGTAAATCATCCACAGAATTCCAGGTAGATTCACCAGCATTTTACTGCTGGGGTGATGCTACTTTCATTCAGACTGTCTTTGATTCTGCAGCTTCTCTGTCATCCTTTCACCTTTGTTTAATAGCCTCCTCAAGCTTTGTCAGCCTCTGCTCACTTTCATCTCTCAGTTGTACTGAATGATGCAGGAATACTTTTACCTTGCACAGAGGAGAGTGATGGGGCTGCACCTAGACTGCAAAACACTGCTGCAGTTAGAAAACAAACAAAATACAGGGTTACGTTACTTGAAGGATTGAATTCAAAAGCAGAAGTTATTTTAGACTAGTGTAGAAACTTATTTAGATAGAACAAGGAGTGCTGTGCACAGGTTTGACTTCAGTTTGTAGAAGGAGGAAGAGGCGCAGGAGGTTCTGGAATGATTTTTTAAAAATTTCCTAGATGGTAGCACCTGGATGGAGCTCTTTAAGATTATATTTTTAAAAATGTGGACAAAGAAAAGAAAATGTTTTCACTTGTGAAAGCGTACAAATTAGGGCCCAGCTATACAGACGATTAGATTCCCTACAGTGTGGAAACAGGCCCTTCGGCCCAACAAGTCCACACCAACCCTCCAAAGAGTAACTTACCCAGACCCATTCCTCTAACCTATATTTAACCCTGACTAATGCACCAAACATTATGAGCAATTATATGTGGCCAATTCACCCAACCTGCACATCTTTGGGAGGAAACCTACACAGACACAGGGAGAATGTACAAACTCCACACAGACAGGCAGGAATTCAACCCAGGTCCCTGGTGCTGTGAGGCAGCAGTGCCAACCACTGAGCCATGACTAAAGTTAGTAAGGAATGCATAAGGAACGTTATTAGCCAGTGAGTGGTCAAAATGTGAAACTTGCTATCAAAAAGACAATGAAGCAAAAATGGTATAAATTCATTCGGGGAGAAGCTAGCTAAGTACGTGACGGAGAATGGAATATGAGATTATACTGAAATTGGATGTAGAGCTTTGGAAGGAGCTTGTTTGGAGCATAAACTTGAGCATGGATCAAGTTAGCTGCTCCTGAGCTCGAAAATCTATGTAAATATTAAACTTTGTATGAATTTCAGTCAATGCAATGATTATTAACCAAAGTTAAATTAAGGCTCTGTTTTTGTCTTCTTTTGATCAAAGTAAGTTGTGGTGAGATAGAGTTCCAAATACTTAGGACTTGTGGGGGAAAAATAACTCCTCATCTGTCTTAACTTAATAATTGATTGCAATGATGAGAATTGCGTTACAGCTCTTCCAGTGCGTGGTCTTTTACTCCAATTCTTGTATGTCCCACACCACAGAGTTTAACGGAGGATGGATTGATGGCTAATGTCTTCAATCAGAGTGCCTTGTCGAAGAACAATTAATTCTTCTGCTTTCAAATCCAATTTAAAACTTGTTTCACCACAACTTACTTTGATCTCCATTAACCAGAATTCATCCCGCAGGTTTGTATGGTCAAGGAAGTCAAATTTCTACTATGGGCCTGTCACATCCACCAGAAAGAGTAGATTCCTGTCCCTCTGCATCCCTGTCCTGTCCCTCTGCATCCCTGTCCTGTCCCTCTGCATCCCTGTCCTGTCCCTCTGCATGGAGAAAGTGAGGACTGCAGGTGCTGGAGATTAGAGCTGAAAATGTGTGCTGGAAAAGCGCAGCAGGTCAGGCAGCATCCAAGGAACAGGAGATTCAACGTTTCGGGCATCAGCCTGAAGAAGGGCTTATGCCCGAAACGTCAAATCTCCTGTTCCTTGGATGCTGCCTGACCTGCTGCGCTTTTCCAGCAACACATTTTCAGCTCTGTCCCTCTGCATCCCTTTCTGCTGGGATCCTCAGACATGACTGTGATCTGTTTTGATTTTCTGTGCTGCTATTGTAAGCTTACTCCAATACTTTCTCTTTGTACTCTTTACTCTGAAACTGGCTGGATTGGGTTTCCACTAACTGAGGACTTGTGTGCTTGCAAGTCACTCTGTTCTGTTGCACAATTGCCTTTGGTGTACTTTGAGTACTCATTTCTTCCTCATGTTTGCAATTTACTTACCTTGGCAGATTGATTTCTTCCTGTTACAAACCACATACTGTGGCCCTTCTCCTGTGCACATTTTCTTGTTCATCAGCTCACTGCCTGAGCATGTCCCTGAGCAATTCGACATCCAAGTTTGGCTATTTTTGGCCTTCTAAAGTAGAGCTACCTTTTGGCAAGATCCTAAATGCAGGCAAAACTTGCATTCGAAGTACTTTGGCTGAGACTCCAGAAACCTTGATTTCCAACTGGCAGCAGTCTTTCTAACACTACCCTAAAAAATCAGATTTAGACAGGCAGAACACACTTTACAACAATTATTTTGTTGCTGAGTAGACTGATCCCACCAAGTTTCTAGAAAATTACAGAATGTGCCAGTGGAAAGGGAATGGAAGGAAGAAGTACAGTATATATGACTGGTGATATCTCACAGATTAATCCGACATCCCTTAAAGCACAGACATACCTCTGAATTATGTAGATTGCTCTCAATAACATACAGATACAGGTGTTGGCAGCAACAAAATCAACAGGAATTGTACACAGGAAGCCCTCGCTGACCCAGCAATAAAAATTACTGGCAACCACATCCTAGAGACAGAGACAAACATATGGTCGCTGTCCAGATCAGTCTTTCTCTGACTGAAGAAATATCCACACATAATTAGAAAGAGGAAGATGTGCAGTATATATCTTCACAAAAGGACAAATACTAGATTAAAAGCACACCAACCTGTATTTAATTGTAATTAGTGAAAATCAAAAGCAGAACTATTGTATCATTTTAGATTGAATGTAAATATTGGTGAGGGTGCACGTTGTGTTCATATTAGGACAGGAGCTGAAGTTTGACCTGTGTTACCAGTGGCCATTAAAGTGAGAATGTGTTGGCCAGAAGAGCAGGTAACTTATATTATTCCTATATTTGTGCATAAAAAAGATATAAATCACATCTGAGTACAGAACTTTAATAAACAATAAAGATTTTAACGCCTTGCTCATGCAAACATAACTGCAGCTTTCGAAAGAATAATTTTTGGATGTGAGTGAAAAATCTGTCCCAACAAAATCTGACCATTCTACAAAATTCCTAATTTTATTGACATTTTAACACTGCAAATTTCACTTTATTTGCTTTGACTTTTTTCAGACCCTCTGCTTACACATTTTTTTTCTTCTAATCTACTGGTTTCAGCTGGTTTCATCTTTTTGCCACTTAAAGGCTGTTGTGAATGGTAACACTGCCATCTACTGTCTAAACAAAGATGTTCTGTAGAATTTTCCAAAATGTGAGCCAATCCAAGTAGTAATAATGTAATTGCAGCATTAGGAAAGATCCATGTATCATTTAGACCATAAAATTGACTTTGTAAGTGCATCTAAGAGCTAATTCTTATTTAGCAAACAGTTGATAAGAGAATATTTGTGTAGAGCAAGTTGATTTCGTAAAATACTCAAAATCATCTTCTCGCTTCTTGTTCTAATTCAAGGCATTCTTTCAAATGGAACCATTTCACTTTCCATTTCTACTGAGATTTATTTTAACTAAGATAAATATTTTTAAGTAGTCACATGGTCACATTTTCTAATACAATCCTAAATCACTTTTGTTGTGCTGTAACTTCCCATTTGGTCTATCTTCTTCCTAAAAACTGCATACTTACAAATCACTATTCTGTTCTGGGTGATAGGTGAGAATGGCTCGGGGCCCGAACTGTTCTTAATTAGTCTTCAATGCTATAGCAGGCCCGAAGGAGACCTGGTGTGAGGAAGATATAATATATTGTAATGTCTGCCAATGATCCCAGTCAAGGACAGAACAGAATGTCTTAAAAGGAAGCTATTTTGAATAGCTATGACAGTTGTGGCATCTCCAGTGTTGTAGTCGAGGATTAAATATACAACTGCCTCAACCAATACTGTCTTAACTGTGTGAATGGTAATATGGCATTTTTAACTTGATTTTACTATTATTCATTGTGATTGTGGGTGCATTAATATAACTAAATCATATCATAGGTGAAATATCTAACATCTGGCAACAATGCTTGATGGAAGCAATAAAGGATCCTATGAAAAAAAGTATTAAGAATAAATCAGAAGAATAGATTGTATATTTTTAATTGGAAAATCAGTTGATCTGTTTTCAATTTCCTGTTACAATACAGAAGGAAAGCTAGCCATCCATTACTGCCCTCACTTAAAGGAAATTGAATGAGCAGCATCCTTCTTACACATTCTACTCCTTGTTTTATAACATAAATAAAATTAAAGTGCAGTACTCTCGCGATTCATACACAGGAATCGAACAAGTCAATGTATCCAAACCACAGTATAAATTAGAAAGCAAGATTTAATAGGATTTGAAATATTTCAAATATCCCCATTGAGCAATTGCAGTTCCCATGTTCTGAAAGAATTACTATTTTTGGAGCTAACTTCATACACAAACAAAATGGAATGCGAAGTGACACAATATGTTGTGTGGCATGACCAACATGATAATTAAGACAGTCTTCAAACTGATCTAACATCTCAAATATGGTTATCCAAAAGGCACTGTGGGCCGTCAGCAGTGACAGAACTGTACTCAACACACAATCTGTAGCCTCACCAGAGTTACATCAAAGGACTATTCACATGCCAAACAGCAGAAGCTGAATGCAATAGATGGGAAGGTCTGAGGAAGGATCACTCGAACTGAAATGCTAACTCTGATTTCTTTCCACAGATGCTGCCAGACCTGCTGAGCTTTTCCAACAATTTCTATTTTTGTCTCATGCAATAGACAGGGCTAAGTGATTCTACAGTGCGTGGATCAGAGCTGAGCCCTACAGTTCCATCACATTCACTTGTGAATGACAGTGGCCAATTAAACAAATAAAAGAAACAAATATTGGTAAAATCACTATAGTCCCTAAGGAGCATAGGACTATGCTCTCATTAGAGGGAAATGACTGTTGAGAGTTTAACCTGAGAATCACCATCCCTCAGATGAGGGGCAGGTTGAGAAAGTGGGATTGCCATGGTGACCTCAGCAAGTGCAGAAG
Source organism: Hemiscyllium ocellatum (assembly GCF_020745735.1). NCBI lineage: Eukaryota > Metazoa > Chordata > Chondrichthyes > Orectolobiformes > Hemiscylliidae > Hemiscyllium > Hemiscyllium ocellatum. The sequence continues at coordinate 79,333,105 of NC_083411.1, read as the reverse complement.
TTAACCCGCGCTGTTGCCAGAACCATGTATTGCAAACCAGCTGCCCAACCAACTGAGCTAACTGAATACCAATGAAACAACTAATAGGGCTTGGAGGGATTCACATGTATTTCCACTCTCAGTCATGGAATAGTCTGACACAACAATGCAAGGGACAAGCATTTATAATTGTTTTGAACTCGAAATGCCAGTGGATGTTTCATCTTAGCCCCTGCCTCAGCATTCCAACATCACAAATATCAATCTTCAACTGAGCTTATTTGCTCCACTTGTTATCAAGAAACAGCTGAAGACAGTAGATAGTGTAAAGTTTGTGAGTCCTGATATATTTTCAGAAATAGCCATGAAGACTTGAGCTCTTCTAACCAAAAAGGTTCCTGTAGTAGTCTCAAACTGTTATCTAACCGACAACGTGGAAAACTACCCACGTCTGTCCTATCAAAACAAAAATGCAAAATCCATTCGACCAGCTGCTTCTGTAACAATCTACATTCAATCAACAGCAAAATGAAGGAAGGAGGCTTCAGTGCTATTAAGTGACTCTTACAAAGGAATAAACTGATCACTGATGTTCAGTTTGGATTCCAACAGAGTTACTGAGCTTCTGGCCTTAGTACAGTCTTAATAATAACATGGCTGAAAGAGCTGAATTCCAGGTGTGAAGTGAAAGTAACTGCACATTACATCAAGGCAGCATTTGACAAAGTATGCATCAAGGTGATCTAGCAAACCTAGAGCTGATGGATATCAGTGTGAAACAAGGGATGGAATTCTTTTCAAATTAACTTCATTGTGATCAAACAAGTGGGTGGGTGAATAGGTATGTGGGATCCAGTTCATCCCTCTTCACTCAAAGGCTTGAGAAATTTTTGGAATTATGATTATTTGGGAAACCTCATCTGGAGACACGGTATAATAGATGTTTTGAACTGCTCATATATGCATTATATGGAGTATTTGATCACTTCTGTACTTGTAATAATAATTTTCAATTCCTTTCCCAACCAGGTACTCAAGCAGCTCTACAATTAATTATCACCACTGCATGAATGGGAATTTATTGAATATATTGATGCATACATATGGATCGTCTCTGCCTCTTACTTTTTGAAAATGCTGCACCATTTTCATGCTTCTCCAGCTAAAATGCATTAAAGTTGATGAATTACCTCTCCAAAGGAGATGCAGACTGCAGAATTACTCTTTGCATTATAGATTAAATACCTATGTGCAGTTTGAATTTTTACTTAGGCATTATTATTGTACATTACCTCTGATTACCTCTACGACTTCAATAATGTGATACAGTATAATAGTATATTTGCATTAGTCCCTGTTTGTATCAACAATGGATTGAAATTTCTATACTGTGCCTCAATAGACTGAAGAAGGACATCTTTCTAATGCAATGTTTCAGTCCCATCAATAATATATATTTGTTTGGTTTGAACATGGACCTTTGGGCTTTGCTGGAACACAATGAATGTTTTGTTCAGAAAATTGATGTACCTTTTACCTTTTTCCAAAAGACACTGGGCAAGAACAGGAATATTCTTAAGCAGCACCTGAAACTTTGACGTCATGCTACCAAACATAATTGTTTTATTTTCCCTTTGTCTTTGCTGTTTCTCAGACTAACTGTTTATGTGGTGAAAGTCTGTTTAAGTCTCTAAGCCATTTTGTTTAACTTCCTGATAAATATTGCATGTAAGGCTAACATGACAGAGCTGATAAGTTGTTTATCTGACAAATAACTGGCACATCACTTAAATAATTCTTAGTATTGAATCACTTGATGGTAACCACTTGCATTTTTATTTTAGCTTTGTTTTATATGGCTCTCTTTATATGGCTTGTCAAATTCAGTTTCTGGGCAAATGTGAGGACTGCAGATGCTGGAGATCAGAGTCTAGATTACAGTGGTGCTGGAAAAGCACAGCAGGTCAGGCAACACCCGAGGAGCAGAAAAAAATCAACATTCATTCTTAACCTGTTGTGCTTTTCCAGCATCACTCTAATCTAAATTTAGTTTCTGGTCAATGGCAATTCCCAAGATGTTGATAATAGTGGGGTGGGGAGCGGAGGGGGGATTTAGTGGTATGAATGCCACTGAATGTCAAGGGGCAGTGTCTTGTTGAAGGTGGTCATTGCCTGGTACTTGAGTGCCATGAATATTGCTTGGCACTTACCAGCCGAAGCCTGGATGTTCTCCAGATTTTGCTGCATGTGCACATGAATTACTGCAATATCTGGGAAATGGTCATTGGTGCCGTGCACATTTGTTTATGATTGCACAACATCCACTTCTGAACTCATGATGGAGGTAAGATAATTCATCAAAACAACTGAACATATTGGACACTATCCTGGCTTGTCAAATTCAGGGATTTGCAGGGATGCTCTATGACGGATATGATGAGCTTCAATAATCACCTTTGTGCGTATCATCCTTTGTGCTCGAGCTGACTCCAATCAGTGGCTTAGGACACCAAGCCACTAATACACACATAAAACATGGTTGCTGATTGTTTTTAACCTCTGTTTTATATTTGCTGAAGGTTAAATGTGTCAACTGATGTCGCCAGTCTGGAATATAATACACAGGGGATTTTTTTATCCTGCTGAGAGGAAATATTTAAATTGCCTTCCAAGTCTACCTTTTTAAGTCTCACTCTCTGAAGCTTTCTTAGCATCCTACAAGGTGTGACATTTCAAGGGTTCACACTGGAAACCTTAAGCAGTCAGCACTTTGCACGCTTACAAGTTGCATTATCAGCCAGCTTTGGTTGGCAGACTCTGTCTAAAAAAACTCTTCTCCACAAGCTCTTATATCAATAAGTAACTCACGTTCTAATCCATTTTCATTGCATTATATCAGTAAAAGTGCAAAAAATAAAAGTAAGTACATTACCATGAATCAGTGTGGTTATTATGAGCTGGTCAGTGATGCTGCAAATGCTCAAATAAACAGTTAACCAAGGACTTTCAGAGGATCTCCTGAATAAATGTATTCCCCTCTGTAAGCATCAACAGACTGTGCAGAAAGTGTACATAAATGAAGCAGGGCAGAGTTTACTCACAGTAAGGTCTAAACTGCATTCTAAATTCTTGCAAACCATATATTGTGAAAGCATGCTTTGCTTAAAGAACACAACAAAAAATGGTTACAGCCATCATTCATGCTCAAGTGCATGTGATTGTGTGCAAAAACATCAAATGACATAAATGTGCAATTTATGCGGTTGCTCATTCCCCCCTCTGATGATCTCACTGAAATGCTGACATATCTCAGTGTGCAAATCCAGAGTGTACATGGTTAGCTTCCTCTATGTCTAAAGCATGGAAGGAATGATGTATGGACCCTTCCTGCAGTGAGCAACATATATAATAAAGCAATTATCTGGACATTTTCGATCTGCTTGGCTGGAGCTCTAACATCGGAGTTTAAATATGAGGTTATGAGTCATGTTGAAGCAAGTTTCTTTGGAGAACTTTTAATGAGATAATGGAAAATTTAGAAAATATTTCGAGTACCAATTGATCTAACCCCATGTGGCAAGTTATGGCTATGATACCATTACTGATTTAAAATCAAAGCATGTTCTCAGATTATATAGTTTCAGTCCATTAGTTGAAACATTGTGCTCAATATTTTAAGCCCCATTCTGGCTATGGTTTCGATAGGGAGGTCCTTCAAATAAAACAGATGACAGCTCACCATCTAAGCTCAATCCCGTAATGCAAAAGATGGATGGATGGTGAAAATCTGCAGCCCACCCCACCATTTGTAAGTAAAGATTGAAGGGTCAGCTGAGCTTTTTATAGACCACTTGAACCCAATATTGCCTGGTCCATGGCATAATAGAACTGGCATGAAGATGTAATTGGAAGTGAGCATGCTGTTTCTGCAAATCATTTTCAAATATAAAGGATGAAAGAGGAGTACTATCATCAGAGGCTGCCCTATGCACACAAAGGACACCGCATCCTCAAGAAAATAGTACCGACCTCTCCATCTACACATGAACTTCAAAATCACATGAACTTCCACACCCATTTGTCAAACACTCCTCACCCAATACCCCTCATTTGCCTGAGAACTGGAATCTCAAGCATCTTCATCCTGGCATTAGTTACAGACCTGGAGACCGTCAGGGCTGATACTGGCTGATCAGTCTGTGCTGATCTTGTTACAGTGAAAGATGAAATAATCCTCACTCATGGAAGTTACATTTTGAGTTAGGGACAATTCTTCCATGACAATTAATTAAAATAAATGGATCTGTTTCGCTGGTTAAGCACACCCAGATCTTGCTGGAATGCTTTACATGGAAGGTTAGGAGATTGTATCATTTCGAGCCAACATGGATTAGAAGGAGAGCAAATGCAAACAAACAATGAATGCAGTTAACATATCCCCTAAAGTATTACAGAGTGAGAAAATGCATTCTCAAACCATGAAAGTCCATTGAAACAAACATTGGAAGCTCAATTGAATAATCTTTCTTGTAATATCTGGTTACACCTTACAGCAATCACAAACTAACTTGCAGAGTGGGACTTCTTGACTGCACTGGTCACAGGAACCTTCACGTGGACAGCTGGCATAATTTTTAATGAGGATCTAAAGAGGACAGATAAGAAAAAAAACCAATGGTTTAAGAAGGCACCTCTCCACACCTTCTCAATGCCAATTAGGGATAAATAGCATGTGCTAGTAAGACCATGATATCCTTGTCCCATACAAGAGTAAAAAGGAAGTGTGTTGCTGTTAGTTACTCTTGGCCACTCTTGCTGATTAGCTCCAGCCTGGCATCAGTGAAGACCTACAAATAGATTGCCTTTGTTAATGCAACTGGGGACAAAGTGCATCGTTGGTCATGTCCATCTAAGTATCTGATGTTCTAAGTATCCAGATTTTTTTAATCAAAAAAAAAAGTAGTTCTCAGAGCTAGAGTGGTTGTGAACATACTTCTTTCCTTCGCTTTCTTCTTATGGTGAGTTACTTATATCATGGTGAGGAAAGTATTCTGGAAGATGACACAGAAGTTTGTGGGATTATATCATGCTGCTTCTTTCCACAATTTAAAAACAATGCTGCATTGAATATTTAACAGCAAAGCTGTGTAGAAACAAAAATGAAAGAACTGCACGTGCTGGAAATCAGAAACAAAAATCAAAATTGCTGGAAAAACTCAACATGTTTGGCAGCATCTGTGCAGAGAAAGCAGAGTTAACATTTCAGGTCCAGTGACCCTTCTTCAGAAGCTGTATAGAATATTTATTACAGTATATTTGAACTGCAGAAAGACAAGATGGCCAATAAAGGGTGACATACAGAATACCATTAACAAGTCAATATATATGAAGAATGTGGAAAAATGAAGAAAATGCTTGAGAAACCGATTTAATGCTTATATGTCAAAAATATTGAAGTCCTTTGTGTTGAGCCAATGTGACCTGTGATACTCCTAAAACAAAACAGCAATGTATCAAGAATGGGGAGACAGGTGAAAGGTAAAGTGATTGCCATGTAGGATTTGGAAAGTCAAACGCATTTAGTAACCTTTTCCTATAACTGGAGTTCAAAATTCAAATTTGGCCAAAAATGAATAATTAAAGTCAAATAGCAAGCAACATAACTGCTTAAAAAAAATCCCTATTTATTTTCCAAAGAAAACAAATGTTCAGTGAATGCATCCAAATTATTTTTAGAAAACACATCCATGGGGCAATCTTCAATGTATTGAATCTGTTTTTCTTGTTACCAAATAAATGCTCCTTTAAAATTCATAATTATACTTATAATTTTAATTTGTGCAATCTTCCTTGTCAGTTAGAGCTCTATATACAGCTTTTGTTTACATGTAGCATATTGTGGTTTCAACAAACAGCTTCGTGAAAAAAAAACATTTTGGCTCACTGTTGAAACACACGACATGTTCTATAAGCAAATCTGTACACAAGAACTAACAGATTTCTAGCAAATTAAGACTTATTTAATCAATTTCTCCTGACTCTTTTCCAAGACCGTCTCATTTTAATGGAAGTGATTATCAATCTGCAAATCCTTCTGCCTGTGACAGCTAGTACAAGTGGGAGAATCACCTGGTCAGCCAGAACCATGTCGTAGCTCCAGTGTGATAATCTCCACACGTTAAAAGGCATCGTACGTAGGATCTCATCATTGGCAATTGTACTTCTCACTTTGAGGGATTAGCAGAAGGAGGTGGTATCATTGAATATTCTCTGACAACCACTTTATAACACCAAGCCTGGTATTCACATCATTTTTTTGTTGTTTTTATTTGCTCCACTGTCTTTACTGCTTTATACAACTTTGATGGGGTCTTCCACCATTGCCTTTTCACCTATGTTTAGCCAAAGACATGTGTCAATTGTTACCTTTTACCCACTGCATGGTGACATTTAAGTGAGATGTTGTAGCTTTAATAACAAAAGTTCTATTCTCATTGTTGATCTCAAATGTAAGCAATTAATCTGGTTAGTCATTGAGGTACAGAGAAAAAAAAATCCATTCTAATTGCAGTTTCATTCATCTTCTGAGCCAGAGATATGACCAAATACCTGTTGTGAACAGTATTTTCAAACCACCACCAAATAGATTGCAGCAAGCTAACAGTTTTAAAAGAATGTTTCTTTAAGCACCAAAACTTCGATTAAAAAGTACTAAGTTAACATTAATGATATCAATTCATTGACAGCTTTTAGTCAATAAAGGTTTAATTTACACAAATTATTCATCAATCTCAATTCATCAGGATCATATTTTGATTTAACCCTGCCCTCCCCTTCACTGTTTGATCACACAGCATTGCCCTTTGATGTGAAGGGCACTGCTTGTCACAGGCCATTCGGGTGTTTCCTTTCTTCCCAGTGGTGGAAACTGAATAAAGATTTGTACACCTGTTCTCTCACAGCTGCACACACACAACATGGGTGCTGGGGAAAATATAAGCACTACCGCAGTTAGGCACTAGTGTGGTGGTAAAGAAGTATAAATAGGAGATTTAGAGACTCCTTAGTTAAGGGACTGAATCTGTAAGAAAAAAAATCATCAGGAACCTGACCACTTCAAAACTGCTACATTCTATACACAATAGTTCAAAGTATATTTTTGATGAAGTCAGTGATTTCTCACATGCATAATTGGGAGATTGTTAAAATTTAGACTGAATAGTTTACATCAGTGAGATTATTCAACAATTTGCTTCGTTGTTTCTAAAGCGCTTCTGAATCTGGATGTCAAGGACTGGAAAGATTAATGACTACAAGTATTTATTTTGGTAATAAACCCAGTCTCAAATGTATTCATGAAACAGCAGGAGCCTACCACTCTTAAATAAATTAAGATGTTTTTAAAAACAAAATAAAGCTAAAGAAGTTATTTTTCAATTCATGTCTAATTGAACAATTAAATTGAACTTTCCACATCTTGCAATTAAGCAGGTGTATTGTAATGATAGCAATTTGAACTGTGGTCCAACTAACACAATATCTAGTGAACAATTTCTCGGGTGGACCGAAAGGGTGCCCCAGAATTTTCTCATCTATCCAAAAGAAAAAAAAAACAAGCTTGCATATCATTCAGTTAAAAAAAGTTGTGAACGTAAAGCAGGTCAGACTGAAAACAAAAGACTGAATAATACAGCTTTACTAATGTTGGGTATAACTGAGCTGTCTCTTCATAGCTCAATCCTTGCTGTTGAGAGAAAGTACCTCAAGGATCTGTCCCTTTGCCATAGAGATATTGATTTTTCTCTTTGCTTACAAAATCTGTGTCGACAATATTATCATGCTGATGAAATGGAAGTGAATGTGCTGAATGGAATCAGAAAACAAGTTCAAAGGTCACCATTGAAGAAGCAAGGACCATTAACAGAAGCACATCTCCAATTCCCCAATTCTGTCATTTCATTCATTGTTACAACTGTAAAAGAAGCTTTATATTTTTGATGAAAAAGGTCACTGCATTTTGGAAGGTCAAAGTTTTCCAGTACTATTAAAGATATTTTAAATTAATTCTGTAAGCCTGCCCTTACTTTTATCTATCCACATAATTGAACAAGGATGGACCAAATTTCCTTTCGGAGCTTGCAAAAATGTGAATTGGATCTTTTCAGGCTTTCAAAATGCACACGCAATTTATGACTGACAGCCTGGCTTTATCATGTTTTCCAGCAAAGATCACAGTTTATGAATCACTTTTGCATGCAGAAATGCATTTGCAGAGTGAGGATGTCAGTGACAGGGGACTTAGTGCCCTCTGCCCATTAAAGGGGCAGCAGACGGTATCAAAATCAAATATCTGAGCAGAGGCACAACTATCACATAACTAGACTGGGCCTGTGACCCTTGAATTCTAAAGATTGTGTAGTTTGATGTCAGCTGGAACACTGTTTCCCAATGTAAGCTAGCCAATGATTAGATTCCTTCATAAAAGCAATGTATAATTGTGTTCCCCATTCCACGTTTAGCTGCTAATCCACTCACTCCAAGTCAAACACACACTCTCATACCCATCACAGCCATCATTCCTCCTCACAGAATGCAGAACACTGAGCACTCCCAAGCCAGCTCCAGAAGCAGGTCATCACTGCTGCCTCAGCATCTTTATTGCATTTGTGATCTGAGGCATGGTGCTGCAAACTACAATGCCATGTTTATACAACCATTCACGCACATGCCACACAAAAATCAGAGACGGTCCCTGAACACAAAAAATGGCACAATGTTCACTCAAGGAAATCCAGGACAACTACCCACCCTGACTCATATATCTTCTCTTCCCTTATTCCAATCAATTGAAGCCCAGCCTACTCAATTTCTCTGCCCAAGAAAATACCTCCATATCTGAAATTAAGTTTGTGAACCTTCTCCGAATTGCCTCTAATGCTAATATATCTTTACTTAGATGAGCATTTCAGCTGTGTCTAGTGCCTTGTATAGTTTAGCAACATTTCCCAATATTATTCACCATTCCCTTTGAAATAAAGGCTAACAATCCATTTGTTTCCCCATTATTTGCTGAATTTGGGTGCTACCTGAATATGATTCAGGTACAAGGATCCTCAAATCCCTTTGTGCTGCAGCTTTCTCTCGTATTTCTCCGTTCTTGTGACCAAAATACATACCTCACAATTTCTGAAATGATATTCCATCTGCCAAATTTTCACTCATTCACCCAACTTGCCTATATTCCACTGTTGTCCATTTGTGTCATCCTCACTATTTGCCTTGCCACTTAATTTTGTGTGATCCACAAGCTTGGCTATAGTACATTCTTTTCAGTCTTCTGAATGATTAATATATGTTGTAAATAATTTTGGCTTCAGAACTCCATGAATTACAGATTGCCATCCTGAAATTGTCTGCTTTATCCTAACTCTCTGTCTTCTTTAGTTAGCCAATCCTAATATACCACTTGCAACTCTGTGGGCTCATTTCATTAAGTATGGTACTCAATTGAGCACCTTTTAGAAATCCAAATATATCACATTTGCTGATTCCTCTTTATCTATTCGGTCTGTTATCTCCTCAAAGAGCTCTAATAATGTTTTCAACATGATTTCCCTTTCATAAAGGCATGCTAACTCTGCTTGATCATACTATGTGTATCTAAATCATAATTTGAAATTATTATTCAGAAAAATTCTTAATAATAGCTCTACTATTATGCCTTTTATAATGGACTCTAACATTTTTTCAATGACAAATATTAAGTTTACTGACCTATAGTTAACTTGTTATTTTCATCCTTTCCTTTTTTGCACAAGGCACATTAGCAGCTTTCCAATCCTTTGGAACATTTACCAGAATCTGAGGACTTATGAAAGATTGTTACCAATACATCCATTTTCACTGAAGCTATTCCCTTTAAAATCCTAGGATGCAACTCATCAGGTCCAAGGATGTATTGACCTTTGCCTCCATTGATTTCATCAATACTTTCCCTCTAGTAATAGATTTGTATTTGTTTCCTCCTACCAACCCAGCTTCAGCCCGGGTTATTTAGCATTTATGTCCTCTACTATAAACAGTAATAGTAATCTAAGGAAGCACCTAACTCAGGATAGAGGACTCCTGTGGCACAGTTTTACTGTCCTTATCTCTGAACTAGAAGGCCCAGGTTCAAGCCCCATTTGCAACAGAGGTGCGTCATAACATTTCCAAACAGGCTGATTTAATAGGTATGCAAGTCTGCAATGCCATATTAGTCTACACAGTTAGTTGTTAATAGTCAAAATATCTGTCTCAATCGTACACCAACTGTCTGTGGCATATGTCACATTTGTTAACATATAGAAAATACCATTGCTAATGATGGTGTAATATTATGTAAGGGTTCTAAAGTAACTGTACCTCTGGTACAAGAATGTATTCCTCCTGCTAATTACGTCTTGTCACCTGATATTACTCTCTCAGCCAGCATGTGCTGCATATAAGTTTTACAAATCTCACATCCATAAGAATTGATGTAAACCCCCCTACCTGATAGACTGGATCTTTATGTTAAAATAAGGTGCGTTATTGAGGCAACTTGTACATTGGTTGCAGATTATTCAGAAAAGGCTTGTGAGTTTCACTAATTACAGGTGTTCCTCCATTCTGAAATACTTCAGGTGGAATGCCATCAGGTCAAAGTGACTTCCCCATGTAAAGCTGCATAATGACACTTGTGAGTTCTGTTTGGGAAGGACTGAGAGCAAGCTCTTCCACTCTGGGCCTGTGGTATCAATGTGCAAATTAATTCTTGGCTTAAGAAATTGCTGAAGTGCCTTGCCCAACAAGAGAGAATCTCAAGCCTTTTTCTTACAAACTGATTACCATCTGTTCAAAGGATAATTGTCTCTCCACTAGCTTTGTATTCTTGGACTGATTGTCAAGTCTTCAGGTCATTTTTATCACCAACATCTTGAAGTACATCAACCTCATTTTCTCACCATGATTTCTCATTATTGTTGTTATGGGATGCAGCATGGTTTTGTTATGCAAGAGTATCAGATATTCCTTGCCAGTGATTTCTTGTTAGCTGTAGACCTTGTCCAGGAGCTTGCTTATAGCTGGGTCATGCTTGTCAAACTAGACTCTTTGCTTCCATTCAGTGAATCCTAGGACGGCAAATGCCATGCTTGTAAGCAACATCATTTAACATTTCCCAAGAACCTTTAGTGGCAGTATTGTATTCCAAGATATCAGTATTCATCATCACATTCTCAGGGGAATTAGGGATTGGCAAATAAATTTTGACCCAGCCAACAACACCCACATCTCATGAACAAATAAGTAAATTCCTGTAGTTAGTTTGCGTTTCAGTTCTTGCCTCTTGGTCACATCTTTAATAATAGTTACAACAAGTTTCTTTCATGGCTTGAATCTGTGCCAAATGCCTTTGATTTAATGCCTAAAGGCACAATATTTCAAGTGAATGGTTAGACCAGCATTCTGCACCTCGAAAAGAACAACCAGAGTCCCTGTCCCTGATTCAACAGCATTATCCATGCCAGTATTTATATCCGGAGTGTATTCATGCTTTTAGTTTGTCTTCTTGCTCCACGAGCAGGTTCCCTTGCTTCCTCTTTCTCAGATTAAGTTAAAAATTACACAACACCAGGTTACAGTCCAACAGGTTAATTTGGAAATACTGGCTTTCAGACTGCTGCTCCTTCATCAGCTACCTGCTTCCAAATAAAACTACTTCCAAATAAACCTGCTGGACTATAATCTGGTGCTCTGTGACTTTCAACCCCAGCCCAACACTGACACCTCCACATCATTTCTCAGATTAGGGAGAGAAATGCAATACCTAAAATAATCCGCAATCTCCCCACAAGATACAAAGTTCACGTTGGTGCCAATCCGTCCATGGCCAATCTGCCATTTGGAGGCCACCTTAGTGGAAAGTTATGACTGGAGACTGCTAGGAGCATCTTACCTGACCCTGTCATTACTTCTCCATCATCACAGGCCTTAGTTCTGGCTGATGACTTGCTCAATATTCTGTTGATATTTAAATGGGAGGGGTTTATGTAGACTCTCTCCCAACTCCCTTGTTCAACGCAGCTAAAACAACAGCTGAAAGGATGCAGGTTTATTTTTTTGGGTTGTCCTTCTCCTCGATGAGTTGCTGAAGAACCTCACCTATCCTTGGCATCACTGTCTCGTCCATTGGCTTTATTGGTCATTTTCTACAGTGAAGACTGATGACATGTACCTTGCTAATTCACCCAAAGATACTCTCTCCTAAATAGATGGCCAATTAAGGTTGATTTGACTTAAAAATGCAAATCTATTTGGCTTAGCGGCACTAAGAACCTGGAGAAAAGTGAGCACTGCAGATGCTGGCGATCAGAGTTGAAGAGTGTGGTGCTGGAAAAGCACAGCTGGTCAGGCAGCATCCGAGGAGCAGGAGTGTCAACGTTTAGAGAATAAGCCCTTCATCATTCCTGATGAAGAGCTTATGCTCGAAATGTCAATTCTCTTGCTCCTCAGATGCTGCCTGACCGGCTGTGCTTTTCCAGCACCACACACTTCCGCACTAAGTATCTTCCTTTTCCCCTGGGTTTAAACAGAGATCAACAAATGAAGTCTGGCAATAAGAATTTAAATGTGAGCAGCTGATTCAGACAGTGACCATATGGGAATTTCTATGGATAAAGGTCATCTCAAGCCTCTTCACTATCCAAGTCCCATTTTGATCCCCAAGGTATCCCTTATCATCTTAAAAAAAACCCATCCTTCTCTGCAGGATCTCCACTAGCAGAATGTCTAAAGCTATTACATTGAGCAGTGCAATATTCAAAAACATCTTTTCTCTCATTTCTCCTCAAACGGAGTTAACATCTTAAGGGCAACCATGTGTCCTTTAAAAGCTGCTGAAGCTGAGTGATCTGTAAGTGTCTCTGGTGCACTGCTATTGCATTCTGTAGATTATGCTAAAACAAGATGTTAACAAGCTGATCTTCCACTACAGTGCAAGTGTGGTTATACAACTCAGAAATGGCAGCCATGCTTTCCCTCTGTTGCAGAACCTCACTTTCTGCAAAGCTGATGTATTCAAGATTTTCTTTGAAATGGTCTATATCTACAATGGTTGCATCTCCTATTTCTTTGTTCCTGGCTCCTGTAGGACAGTAGAAAGATCATGAGCACTGCCTGTCCCTTCCATGTACATTGACACTCAGCAGGAAAACAGCTTTGAATCATTAAATTCCAGGCTTTGGAAGTTACGTTGGTGCACATCCCCTATCCACTAAAACATTTCTAACTGAGGGAGAAATGCTTGGTTGTATGACATGTATGTTACAGATAACAGAATCTTAAATATTTTTGAATTGAGAAAGTGATTCTGGAGTGGGTTCTTTCTTGATTATATGTTTTTGGAGATATGTCTCTTGATTAAACTTAAAATATAAGCCATAACTGGGGCAGTGTTTGTAGAGGAATAAGATGGTGTTATTTTCTGGGTCTGTAGATTGTGAAGGAGCAAAAATTGCCTTTAATAGAGTGCATAATATGTACTTCCTGTCAGATGTGGGAGTTTAAAGAGAGTTTAAGGCTTACTGCGGATTTTATCTGCCATAAATGCTGTTGGATGTGAATCTTATCAGATCGAATGGATCGTTTATGAGACAGTTAGAAGCGATGAGGAATTTGCAACAGCAACAGTATGTGATGAATGGCAGATAAAGGAAGGGGGGAATGCCTCAGATAGAGTCACATAGATGGGTTATCTCCAGGAAAGGTAAGACAGGTAGGCACCTAGGGCAGGAGTCTTTTGTGGGTATACCCATTTCAACAGGTATGCTGTTTTGGAAAATGTAGTGGGTGATGGATTCTCAGGGAAACGTAGCATGAACTGCCAAATTTCTGGTATTGAGACTGGCTCTAATGCAACAAGGGGTACGTTGGGTTCCAAGAGATCAATTCTGTTAGGGGACTCTCTAGTCCGAGGTACAGACAGACGTTTCTGTGGCCAACAGCGGAAAAGTAGAATGGTGTGTTGCTTCCCTGGTGCCAGGATCAAGGATGTCTCAGAGAGGGTGCAGAATGTTCTCATGGGGTAGAACGGCCAGCAAGAGGTCATTGTCCACATTGGAACCAACGATATAGGAAGGGAAAAGGTTGAGATTCTGAAGGGAGATTACAGAGAGTTAGGCAGGAATTTAAAAAGGAGGTCCTCGAGAGTAGTAATATCTGGATTATTTCCGGTGCTACGAGCTAGTGAGGGCAGGAATAAGAGGATAGAACAGATGAATGCATGGATGAGGAGCTGGTGTATGGGAGAAGGATTCACATTTTTGGATCATTGGAATCTCTTTTGGGATAGAAATGACTTGTACAAGAAGGATGGATTACACCTAAATTGGACTGATATATTGGCAGGGAAATTTGCTAAAGCTGCTCTGGAGGATTTAAAGTATGAAGGTGGGGGTGGAGAAGGGGGGGGGTGGGTGGAACCCAGGGAGATAATGAGGAAAGAGATCAATCTGAGACTGGTACAGCTGAGAACAGAAGAGAGTCAAACAGTCAGGGTAGGCAGGGACATTGTAGGACTAATAAATTAAACTGCATTTATTTCAATGCAAGGGGCCTAACAGGGAAGGCAGATGAACTCAGGACATGGTTAGGAACATGGGACTGGGATATCATAGCAATTATAGAAACATGGCTCAGGGATGGGCAGGACTGGCAGCTTAATGTTCCAGGATTAGGGATAGTCAACATGACTTTGTGCATGGGAGCTCATGTCCAACAAACTTGATTGAGTTTTTTGAGGAAGTAACAAAGAGGATTGATGAGGGCAGAGCAGTAGATGTGATCTATATGGGCTTTACTAAGGCGTTCGGCAAGGTTTCCCATGGGAGACTGATTAGCAAGGTTAGATCTCATGGAATAAGGGGAGAACTAGCCATTTGCATTGAGTACTGGCTAAAAGGTAGAGGACAGAGAGTGGTGGTGGAGGGTTGTTTTTCAGACTGGAGGCCTGTGACCAGTGGAGTGCCAAAAGGATCGGTGCTGGGTCCTCTACTTTTTGTCGTTTACATAAATGATTTGGATGCGAGCATAAGAGGTACAGTTAGTAAGTTTTCAGATGACACCAAAATTGGAGGTGAAGTGGACAGCAAAGAGGGTTACCTCAGATTCCAACAGGATCTTGTTCAAATGGGCCAATGGGATGAGAAGTGCCAGATAGAGTTTAATTCAGATAAATGCGAGATGTGGCATTTTGGAAAAGCAAATTTTAGCAGGACCTATACACTTAATGATAAGGTCCTAGGGAGTGTTGCTAAACAAAGAGACCTTGGAGTGCAGGTACATATTTCTGTGAAAGTGAAGGCGGCATTTGGTATGCTTTCCTTTATTGGTCAGAGTATTGAGTACAGGAGTTGGGAGGTCATGTTGCAGCTGTACAGGACATTGGTTAGGCCACTGTTGCAATATTGTATGCAATTCTGGTCTCCTTCCTATCGGAAAGATATTGTGAAACCTGAAAGGGTTCAGAAAAGATTTACAAGGATGTTGCCAGGGTTGGAGGATCTGTGCGACAGGGAGAGGCTGAACAGGCTGGGGCTCTTTTCCCTGAAGCGTCGGAGGCTGAGGGGTGACCTTATAGAGGTTTACAAAATTATGAGGGGCATGGATAGGATAAATAGGCAAAGACTTTTCCCTGGGGTCAGGAAGTCTAGAGCTAGATGGCATAGGTTTAAGGTAAGAGGGGAAAGATATAAAAGAGACCTAAGGGGCAACTTTTTCACGCAGAAGGTGGTACGTGTATGGAATGAGCTGCCAGAGGATCTGGCGGAGGCTAGTACAATTGCAACTTTTAAGAGGCATATTTGGATGAGTATATGAATAGGAAGGGTTTGGAGGGATATGGGTCGGTGCTGGTAGGTGGGACTAGATTGGGTTGGGATATCTGGTTGGCATGGACGGGTTGGACCGAAGGGCCTGTTTCCATGCTGTACATCTCTATGACTCTATTCACACATTATTTAAAATATTATAATTTAAAATGTTATAATTAGCCTTGGAAGCTGTGGTTACATGGGATGTTATATTAACTTCTAACTAGATTAATGTTTACTAGATATGTTAATCAATAATTAGGCCCTTAGTAAGTCTAATTAAAAATACTCTAATGTATTTTGAGGGGAAGGCTTCCTGAATATAATGATCACTGTATTCTGTAAGTCGTCTGAACTGAAATCACCACATGATATCTCAATGTTTCTCAGTGTGACTAGCCCACTAACTGAATACTTTCTAGACTAAAACTCAGTTTTTTTTGAGTTTTATTTAAACCTTAAAATATTTATTTTGTGAAAATTTGACACTTCATAGTCACACCAAACCATTTAATTGTAATCTTGCAGAATAAGTTGTTTGCCGTGTTTGGATCAAGTTTGTTAGATTATTACATTTTGTATTATTCATCAAATTACTTTGAAATGATTATCATTATCTATGTCATCCTTTTCACAGTAAGGTGTTATCTCTGAAAGTACCACACTGGTCACTGTTGAGTAGCTTGACTCTATAATACTTCTGAGATAAATAAGGGGGACATCATACAAACCTTTTCTGAGCCACACTATTAGTTATGCAACCCTTTCTTCCAGAATTCTAAGACAATACTTGGCCATTTCATGTTTATTGAAAAAGAGGGCATTGGTACCCAATCCTTTTCCATCTCAATGCCTGAATCACTTCCAGACTTGACTATTCAATTGCTCTTGCATCTAGTTCCTGTCTTTTAAACTTCAGTTCATTCAAAACTGTTTTGCCTTGGATCCTATAACTCTCATTGTACCTACATCACCCTCCTGCCTTTATCCTACCGAGACTTCATGTCACAATTGGTGGTTGTCTACATAGCCACCTAAGGCACACATTGACTAATTCTCTTTCTAAAATCCTCTGTTTCTCCATGTTCCTCTTCTCCTTTAAGCTGCTCTATGAACTCATTTATTCAATCAAGTTTTTAATCACCCTCTTTGAATACCACTTCAATGCTAACAATTATGTGGGATATTGTGAAAACTCATGATTAACTTGTTTGATTTTAGTTTAGAACTTTGCCAAATATGGTGACTATTCAACTAAAAAAAGTATTTCCCATCATTCATGTCAAATTACTGTTCAAGCTCTTATGCAAGTCTGTTTGTTGACTTGAAAGAAACACAGATATTCAACAGAAATAACTGCCAAATAATCCAAAAGAGAAAATGCTGGAAAATCTCAGCAGGTCTGGCAGCATCTGGAAGGAGAGAAAAGAGCTGACATTTTGAGTCTAATTGACCATTTGTCAAAGCTTTAAAAAGGGGAGAGATAGGGAGGTATTTATACTGGGCTGAGAGTCGGTGGCTTGTGGCTCCAGAGGCAAAGGGAGGAATAAAGAGGTGATAATGACAGTGCAAAGAGAGATTATAGGGAGATTAGGAGCTGTGAATGACCATGGCTGAAGCCAGTGCTATGTGACAAAATATGTGGGGGATGGGGGGGATGGGTGAAGAGAAGCAAAATGGAAAACAGGGGAGAAGGGTAGCAAAGGGGGAAGAGGAGAGGAAAAAGGTGATGAGAGAGTGGGAAGCGAGAGAAAGAGAGGCAATCAAAAAATAAGAGGTACAGAAAAAGAAAATAAATGAAATAAAATTAGATGCAGAATGAAAACAGAGGGTTCGAGATGGGATAATCATCTGAAGTTGTTGAATTCAATGTTGAGACCAGCAGGCTGTAACGTGCCTAGTCGGAAGATGAGATGCTGTTCCTCCAGTTTGCAATGAACTTCACTGGAACATTGCAGCAGGATAAGGACAGACATGTGGGCATGGGAGCAGGATTGTGTGTTGAAGTGGCAAGCCACAGGATGTTCCGGGAGCTGATTGCGTAGGTGCTCAGCAAAGCGATCACCCAGTCGGCGTTTTGTCTCTCCGATATAGAGGAGACCACATTGGGAGCAACGGATGCAATAGACCAAATTGAAGGAGGTACAAGTGAAATGCTGCTTAATCTGAAATGAGTGTTTGGGGCCTTGGATGGTGAGCATGGAAGAGGTCAAGGGGCAACTGTTGCACCTTCTGCGATTGCATGGGAAGGTGCCGTGTGCGATGGGAGAGGTGTCAGGTGTGATGGGAAGGTGCCGTGTGTGATGGGAAGAGGTGTTAGGTGTGATGGGAAGGTCCTGTGTGTGGTGGGAGAGGTGTTAGGTGTGATGGGAAGGTCCTGTGTACAATGTGAGAGGTGTTAGGTGTGATGGGAAGGTGCCGTGTGTGATGGGAGAGGTGTTAGGTAAGATGGGAAGGTGCCGTGTGTGATGGGAAGAGGTGTTAGGTGTGATGGGAAGGTGCTGTGTGTGATGGGAAGAGGTGTTAGGTGTGATGGGAAGGGGCCGTATATGATGGGAGAGGTGTTAGGTGTGATGAGAAGGTGCCGTGTGTGATGGGAGAGGTGTTAGTTGTGATGGGAAGGTACCGTGTGTGATGGGAGAGGTGTTAGGTAAGATGGGAAGGTGCTGTGTGCGATGGGAAGAGGTGTTAGGTGTGATGGGAAGGTGCCGTGTGTGATGGGAGAGGTGTCAGGTGTGATGGGAAAGTGCCGTATGTGATGGGAGAGGTGTTAGGTAAGATGGGAAGATGTCATGTGTGATGGGAAGAGGTGTTAGGTGTGATGGGAAGGTCCTGTGTGTGGTGGGAGAGGTGTTAGGTGTGATGGGAAGGTCCTGTGTACAATGTGAGAGGTGTTAGGTGTGATGGGAAGGTGCCGTGTGTGATGGGAGAGGTGTTGGGTAAGATGGGAAGGTGCCGTGTGTGATGGGAAGAGGTGTTAGGTGTGATGGGAAGGTACTGTGTGTGATGGGAAGAGGTGTTAGGTGTGATGGGAAGGTGCCGTGTGTGATGGGAGAGGTGTTAGGTATAATGGGAAGGGGCCGTGTATGATGGGAGAGGTGTTAGGTGTGATGGGAAGGTGCCGTGTGTGATGGGAAAGGTGTTAGTTGTGATGGGAAGGTACCGTGTGTGATGGGAAAGGTGTTAGTGTGATGGGAAGGTGCCGTATGTGATGGGAAAGGTGTTAGGTGTGATGGGAAGGTGCCGTGTGTGATGGGAAGGTGCCATGTGTGATGGGGGAGGTGTTAGGTGTGATGGGAAGGTCCTGTCGGTGATGGGAGAGGTGTTAGGTGTGATGGGAAGGTCCTGTGTGTGATGGAAGAGGTGTTAGGTGTGATGGGAAGGTGCCGTGTATGATGGGAGAGGTGTTAGGTGTGATGGGAAGGTGCCGTGTGTGATGGGAGAGGTGTTAGATGTGATGGGAAGGTGCCGTGTGTGATGGGAGAGGTGTTAGGTATGATGGGAAGGTGCCGTGTGTGATGGGAAAGATGTTAGGTGTGATGGGAAGGTGCCGTGTGTGATGGGAAGGTGCCGGGTGTGATGGGGGAGGTGTTAGGTGTGATGGGAAGGTCCTGTTGGTGATGGGAGAGGTGTTAGGTGTGATGGGAAGGTCCTGTGTGTGATGGAAGAGGTGTTAGGTGTGATGGGAAGGTGCCGTGTGTGATGGGAGAGGAGTTAGGTGTGATGGGAAGGTGCTGTGGGTGATGGGAGAGGTGTTAGGTGAGATGGGAAGGGGCCGTGTATGATGGGAGAGGTGTTAGGTGTGATGGGAAGGTGCCGTGTGTGATGGGAAAGGTGTTAGGTGTGATGGGAAGGTCCTGTGTGTGACGGGAGAGGTGTTAGGTGTGATGGGAAGGTGCTTTGGGTGATGGGAGAGGTGTTAGGTGTGATGGGAAGGCGCCGTGTGTGATGGGAGAGGTGTTAGGTGTGATGGGAAGGTGCCGTGTGTGATGGGAGAGGTGTTAGGCGTGATGGCGAAGTGAACTAGGTTGTCCCGGAGGGAGGGAACGATCTCTGCAGAATGCAGACAGGGGGAAGGAAGCGAAGATGTGTTTAGTGGTGACGTCGTGTTGGAGTTGGCGAAAATGGCAGAGGATTATTCTTTACATGTGAAGGCTGGTGGGGTGAAAGGTGAGAACAAGAAGGACCCTATCCTTGTTCTGAGAGGGGAGGGATGGAGTGAGGGTCATGGCGCGGGAGATGGACTACCACTGTCGAGAGCCCTGTCAACAATTATAGATGGGAAGCCATGGTTGGAGAAGAAAAAGCACATATTAAGAACACCACTTTGGAAAGTGGCCTCATCAAAACAAATGCGGTGGGGGCGAAGGAGCTGAGAGAAGGGGATAGAGTCCTTACAGGATGTAGGGTGAGAAGAACTGTAGTCCAGATAGCTGTGGGAGTCAGTGAGCTTGTAATGGATTTTAGTGGATAGACTATTGCCGGAAATGGAGACAGAAAGGTCAAGGAAAGGAAGGCAAGTGTCAGAGATGGACCAGGTGAAGGTGATGGAGGGATGGAAACTGGAAGCGAAGTTAATGAATTTTTCCAGGTCAGGACGAGAGCATGAAGCTGCACCGAAATAGTCATCGATGTACCGATAAAGCAGTTGTGGGAGGGGACCCGGGTAGGCCTGGAACAAGAAATGTTCCACATTTCCCATGAAAAGGCAGGCATAGCTAGGACCCATGCGGGTACCCATTGCTACATCTTTGACTTGGAGAAAATGGGATGAGTTGAAGGTGAAGTTGTTGAGGGAGAGAACACGTTCAGCCAGGCGGAGGAGAGTGATGGTGGATGGAGATTGTTCAGACCTCTTTTCAAGAAAGAAGCGAAGAGCTTTCAAGCCGTCTTGGTGAGGGATGGAGGTGTAAAGAGATTGCACGTCCATGGTGAATAGAAAGTGGTCAGGGCCTGCGAATTGAAAGCTGTCAATGTGTTGCTTCCGCAGCCATATTTTCTTCCTCAGTGACTGTCTTCGCCTCCGACTTACTCCACATGGATTTCAACTCAAATTCCACCCTGCATGCAGCCTCCAGGATTACAGGTACTTGCATGATATACAACATTTCTCCAACTGCTGTTCTCGCCGCATCCTAAAAGCCACACTCAGGGCCATGCGCTGCCACATGAAAGCACTCGACATCTCTCTCCAGCTGCACCGACTTACTCTCTCTCAAAGCCGTCCTGGTCCACAGTTTCAGTTCATCCTTCGTATTATTCGACACCTTAACGCCAAACTTTTCCTGTTTCTTGCAGATGTTAAGGAACGCAAGCTTCAACTTCTCATCCATACCCTGGCTCACCTTCCACTTTTCAACGGTCCCAATCCCTCGAACCCCATCTCTTCCAGTCCCATACCCTCTGATCTTCCCCTCTCTGAGGCTGAGCGTGCTGTTCTCAGCAAAGGACTCAGCTTTGTACCCTTACGTCCCCACCTCAATGAATTCCGAGCTCAACATGATGCTGAGCTCTTCTTACGTTGCCTTCGCCTTCGTGCTCACTTCTTTGGGCAAGAGTCCTCCTCCTGCCCCACAGATCCTTTCACATCCTTGCAACTTTCCACCTCTAATTGGACACCCCCGCCAGGAAAATTTCCTGCCCTCAATCTTTTCATTGACAATTGTCAACGGGACATTGGCCGCCTTAATTTCTCTACCTCTCTTACCCATTCAAACCTCTCTCCATCTGATCTTTCTGCCCTTCGCTCCCTTAGGTCCAACCCCAACCTTGTCATCTAACCTGCTGACAAAGGGGGTGCTGTTGTCGTATGGCGTACTGACCTCTACCTCGCAGAGGCTGAGCGCCAACTCTTAGATTCCTCCTCCTACCTCCCCCTGGAGCATGACCACACCACTGAGCATCAAGCCATTGTCTCCACCGTCGTGACTGACCTCATTTCCTCTGAATGCCTCCTCCTCACAGCTTCCAACCACGGACAGCCCGTTTCTACCAATTCCCCAAAATCCACAAGAAGGACTGTCCCAGCAGGCCTATTGTGTCAGCATGCTCCTTCCCCAGGTGGTTCGTTGGAATAGTATCAGTTCCTGGACGTCACAGTCGAAAGAACAGACAACGGAGAACTACAGACCTGCGTATATAGAAAACCAACAAACACTGACCAAATACTCAACTACACCAGCAACTATCCCAACACACACAAACGAAGCTGTATCAGAACACTATTCCAACGAGCCATCTCACACTGCAGCACAGATGAACTTCAGAAAACAGAGGACAACCACCTATACAACGTATTCAAGAAGAACGGATACTCAAAAAATACAGTCCGCAGATTCCTCAAGAACAAACCACGACAAGCAGACCAAACACAGCCAGAAACCCTAACCACCTTACCATATATCAAAGAAGTTTCAGAAAAGATAGCCAGACTATTGAGACCCCTCGGAATCCTAGTAGCACACAAACCCACCAACACTCTCAAACAAAAACTAACAAATTTAAAAGATCCAGTACAACCCATGGACAAAACCAACATCGTCTACAAACTTCCATGCCACAAACACTACGTAGGACAAACAGGAAGAAAGTTAGCCACCAGGATACATGGATACCAGCTAGCCACTAAAAGACATGACCCTCTCTCCCTCGTAGCGCTACACACAGAGGGAAAAAAACACCATTTCGACTGGGACAACACATTTATCCTGGGACAGGCTAAGAAAAGACATGCCAGAGGATTCCTAGAAGCCTGGCACTCCAACCACAACGCCATAAACAAACATATAAATCAAGATACCATCTATCAACCCCTCAGAAAACGAACAGGAAATGACATCACCACAAACCCCAGGAACCCCATCCAGTACAAACATATAAATAGAAAGCAGGAGACAACAGCTTCGCTTCACTTGGAGGTAGCACTGATGATGTTACCTAGCCAGGTAATGAAACGTCTGGATATCAAACCTACAGCTCAGCGAGCAAACCTACACCCTAACCTCAACCTGAGCTACAAACCTTCACAAACTTGCTTCTGTGTTAATTTTGGTGGTTATGCTGTGGATGGGCAGGGTGGCAGATCTTTTTCCCACACTATGTTCGCCATGTACACAGCAAATCTCTGTAATACATTTGCAAAATGATCGCTATCTCTTTTGCAGACCAACTGAAAACATTAACTGGCAGTTATCATTATTAATCTTCATCCACTCTTTAGTTGTTGTGACCACATTGTCAGTAGCAAAGAGTAAAGACCCTGATTCAGGAGATTAGCCCACCAGAACTGCAGCAACTGTCAGTCAAACTGTTCAGGCCTTTCTGATACATTCACAAAAGGGAGGCTGTGCTAGCAAGGCTAGCATATATTCCTGATCTCTAATCACCCTCAAGAAGACAGTTGTGAGCTGCCTTCTTAAACCACTGTAATCTGTGCATTAAATGTATTCCTACAGTGCTGTTCAAGAGTGTAATGCAGGACTTTGATGGTGCACTGTTGAAGGTTTCTTCTGCTTTTTCTCCATAGCTGCTGCCAGACTTATTCAGTTGTTCCAGCAATGTCTGTTGCTATTTAGAGTTTGAGTGTATCAAACGTGTAGATTTTCTGCTCCCTATCTCCAAATAGTTTAAGCGCAGACTAGGAAGGATTAGAAAGAAACTTGCAGAGTGGGTGAAACTTTAGATCAAAAATGATGCTTATCCAGAGTTAAGTGTGCTTATTACTCATTGGTGTTCTCTCTGTGCAACTCTATATTTCAGTTATCAAATGACAGTCTCTTATATGGAGAACTGTTTCTTGTGGGTAGAGATGTGTCACCTAAACTTAAAAGAACCTTTCTTTATCTCGCAGTTTTAAAGGAGGATAGGCATGACCTTGTTGAGCAAAGCAAAAGGTTTTGTCATTGTGGTTTGTGTTGGAACTGAAGCCAGTCAACTTCAGGTTCAAAATTGCTCTTCTATATAGACAGGGATTTTCTAATTGGCTAGACATTCATAAAAAGGTACATATTGACTCTAAAAATGATTTATGGAGCAAAATTCTGAAAATGGTAAGAACATATTAATCAAGTTTATACTTGTCAGGTCTGTGCAACTATGATAAATGACAGCACTCTGTTGATGGATGCTGAATCGGCCAATAAATTGTTTGCAATAGTTTGTGTCCAGATATACGCTGACCTTCTGTGTGTTCTTGACAGGCTCAGTTATCAAATTCTAGCATTCTGGCCTATCTGCGCATTAATTCAGCTCTCATGCTGTGTTGGCTTTTTGGATCCATAAGAAAGGGTAATCGGACATATCAGCTGATAGTGCTGCAATCTGTCAGTGCTGCTGCTGGGCCCCATCACAGGAAAGACACCTGCCTGAACTCCAATGAGTGTCTTCAAGGCTGAATGCAGTTTTAACATTTACAGTGAATTGCAATGATCACCTTACTATTTAATACAGCAGCTATTTTGTGTAATGTTATAAATGATTTGATACAGAAACAATTATTCCTATTTAACACCCTTTTTTAATAAAGGTGATGTATAGTGGTGTAAATAAAATAATTGATAGATGTCAATACTTCATGGTTAAAATCATTCTTTTCACATTTCAATGCATAGTTTCTGTTTCAAAAACTATGCAATGTCTTATGGATGGATGCAATTCTAAAGGATCCAAAAAGTTTTCATTGCATTTTGCTTTCATATTAGTCAAACTAAATACTTTTTTCACAATGCTGATAGAAGGAACACTTAGTTTGCCATGTTGTCATTACCTTATTTTTAATTTCCATTTAGTGACTTGCTTGTTGCAACAGCGTATCCACAATGATTTTAAGCAATGGAAAAATACAGCATCCAATAAGGGCATCAAACAAGGGCATCTGACAGCCATTCTGACATGGTTAACAGCGCGCGATCAACCTTCAGTCAAGCTGCTAGCAGAAATATCCCATTATGGAGGAAAAACTGACATAGCCAATCTGTTGAGCAATGAATTTTCAACTTACTCGAGCATTTCCCCCAGATGGAAAATCAACATGGATGTGAACATTTCTGCAGAGCGAAATTAAACAGCAAGTGAATCAGATTCTAAACTAAATACGTACAGCATTTTCACAGGTCATTTCTTCAACTTCAATACACGTAGAACATGGCTAAAATATTTCTGTTGGGAAGAAGACTTGGCAGAAATAAAAGCTTCTTTCATCTAATCAATGGGGAGAAAAGGTTTTGCTTAAATAGCCAATTTTCAACCTTTTGTACCAGCATATTTGCTGGAAATCTCTAAGCAGTAGTGATTGAGCTTGCTGAGATATAGTATAGTAATTTGGAGATTCAGAATTCAATAGAGGCTAGACCAGATGTCAAAGAAAGAAACTTTTCCCCCAAAGAGCACAATTAATTGTGAAATTGTTCTATTCAGTATATCAAACCTTAGATTAATCAAAAATTGTTAGAAATACTCAGCAAGATTGGCAGAGAGAAACAGAGGGAAAAAAAAATCAGATCAAGGAATTTCTTTCAGAATTGAAAGAAGATGTTTTGAGGGAATGAAAAGAGAAAGGGTAAAACAGCAGAGGAGTTCTGGGTGATAGAGTTAAAGGCGAGAGCAATTGTTCGATAAAATATTTCATTACACAAAAGGCAAAGGGAGTGGTAACAGTTATAACAAAACGAGATTGGTTCAGTTGTGGGTGCAAACGGCAATACAATGAAAAGTTGTGTCCGAAACTAAAAACATGAAAAACAAGATTATGACTGGAGTGTGCAAATAGAACAGAAGCTAATGAAGGGACACAGTTTATGGTCTAAAATGATTGAACTCTTTGGGGGAGGCAGGTGTGTCAACTCCTCTTGGGTTCGATGGTTCTGGTAATGATCAGCGTTGTTCAATGTATTTGTGACTTTATTAAAAATTGCGATGGAACTGACAAAGCTGTCAATAGACTGTCAATTTGTCAAAAGAACGGTCAATACTATTAAATAACTCCTAATGCTAAAAATAATTAATATTCATAAGAGATTAATTGAAGGAATGGCATGCATTGATATTTTTTACCAATGAGAATTTTTCAAATGGCGATATTGCTAATAGATATAATGTAACCTTTTCTGTCACATAGTTCATAAAATTATCCCAGGTAGGATAATAGGTAAGATGGTATGGAAAGGGGAAACCAGAGAAAGGAAAAATGGAGGAATGGGATTGCATGAATTGATACCAGGGTTTATAATGGACCAGGTGAGTATATGTTTACAAAGGGGGAATGATGTGCCATGGGGGAATGGGTAAAATTGGGTGGCACTTATGAGGTAACATGTGCTGGCATGGATTGAGCATGTGTTGGAGGTGGGGGTGGTTGGTGAGGGGAAGAAGGTTATGTGGGCCGAGGGGTGAAGAAGTATTTTTGTTTATTTCACTGAACAGCAGTACAGTAGCAGTCCACTTCTGGACTGCCCACCTCCTTGATAACCTTGCTACCCCAGACTGAAAATCTGATCTGCTGAGCCAGCTTTTCCTTGCGCAGGGTCATAGGACTAAGAAATATGCTCTTTCTGTGCTCCCAACCCGGGAATGGAAATAGGGGTGTCTGTTTCTCTATCCACACACATTATTGGATTTGTTGATCATTTCCAGCAATTCTGTGGATGTCTATTTCAAATTTCCACCATTAACAGGTCTTTGTTCTCATAATCAATTTATCACCTGTTTTCCTTACTCTACAAGAGTGACTATTCTTCAAACAGTACTTAATTGATAATAAAACAAGTTGAGATATCTTGATATTCAGTGAGATAAATACAAGTTCTTTATTTCTTCTATCTTCAGTTGAGAATAATTATTCTGTAGTCAATTGACTTTTTCACAAACAGTCAATCTGGAATCAATGTTTTTAGTGTTTATCACACAAGTGACAAACGTACTGGGGAAATACTGGCCTAAGTTTCATGATCAGCAGCAAGGAATGGTGCCAATCCTTCACTCACATATTTTCATTGGAATTTGCAATAATTAATAAACCATTTTGTTTTCATGGGATCTGATAAACATGTACATTTGATAACCAATATTTTCCCACAAACCAAACTAGAGAACCCCTACTGGGACACACAGCAGGGCCTGTTTTAACGCTTAATTTAATGAGTTTTGAACAATTTAGAATAGTGTCCCAGAGTCTAAACCAGGAAGTGTTCACCTGAGTGTTTAATTCAGTGCCAAATTAAAAAAAAAGAATGGGAAAGAAAGATGGGAGTAAGAGAAATGGGTCAAAGATTAAAAACAAAAATTGTTGCTCTTCTCTCTTTTCAATTCAGCTAAAGGATTATGACTCCACACTAGCAAAGGTTAATTTCAGAGGTGGTTAGCAATAATTGAGAGATTGTGCCATTGGCATGTTATGTATTCTGGAATGGTCAGGCTCCAGCTTTTCTTGTTTAGTATTTACTCCTAGAGAAACATAATTCCATCTCACCTGTTTAAAAACCCAGTACTTTGAAATGACACTAGCATGGTAAAACTACTAAATAAATGGTACAAGTTGAACAGCCTCTTCTGGATTTCTGTGTTCAAATGCACATGTGCGTTTACCGGAACTGGTTGGCCAGTTTAACCCCTTCCCCGGCGACTTTTTTTGGAGAAAATGTTTCATTTTCGGACGAATTTTTTTATTGCTTTTTTACTGCATTTTTTATGCTTGCACTCTCATCTGATGTATCCAAGCTTCTAATAGAAGGTTCATACTCATTGTCATCTTCTGAGCTCAACATCTGGGCGTAATTTGTAAAAGAAAACAGAAAAAAACCAAATGACAGTGTGTGCTCAAAAGAGGTGCGTCGACGCTTCTTGCAATGCCTGAGGCGGAAGAGACACAGCTACCACTCACATGAGTCACCGAGAAGACTCGTTTCTAGCTGAGAAGGGTCAAGTATTGACATATAAACTCGTCTGTGGCTGTTTTTGAAATTATATATTTTGGACGAGTTTACTCGTTGCACTCTGAAAAACACAAATTGGGTGAAGACACATTAACTCGTCTTTGCCGGGTAAGGGGTTAAGAACAACGAGTGCTGACTCTGTCAATACACCTTCTGCTCCAAAATCAAGATGAGAAACTTGGTGGGTGCCAAAGACGTGGATGTTGTAGATCAGAGAAGCTCAATGTCATGCATAGTGAGCAGCCTGAAGATAAGACTGATGATCCCTGTAATCTATTTTCCTGCTTTATCTGATATTAGGATTTGGCTGAAATTGCCAAGTTTTCACTTTGTCTCACTATTCCTCTCGTGCTGCAACTCTGATAGTTGGGACACTGATTGTCTTTTGTACCTATCGCTGTAATTTAGTGAATGTTCCTCCCTGTAACACCTTGGAAGCTGTGCAATTTTGTATTGTTCAGCACTTCATGAAAATTAAGAAGCCAACTGCATGTTGCCACTTTGCCCTGTAGCTTTGAGAGACTGGCTGCTCTTTTAATCTGTGTCTCCCAGACATAGGCAAGATTCATTTTGATAACACTTCAATTTCTGCCAGTTCAACATTCGTAAATATTTTTATCAACAGAATTGTTGGAATTGTAATTTATTATGGAATGATAACAGGTTTGTTCTACAGAATATCAAGGAAAAATGGGGAATACATGATTAATCCTGTGAAATAAAATGTTGGCAAGCAACCCTTTTCATACAATTGAAATAGTGTTTACTCAAAAATTTGAAATAAGTCTCCACTCAGCAATTAATGTATGAAAGCACTTGTAAGGGCAGTGAGTGAGAGCCATGACATTGGTCCGTTGTTTGAAAATGAAGATTTTAACGTTCCTTTAGCAACAAAAACAACGGGATGCACTTTAACAAATATCAGCCAAGAGCCAATTTCAGTGAGTTTCATGGAGAGCTTATCTCCCTGAGCAGAAATACTCTCAACTGCTGAGACATTGAGAGATTTCTGTGGTTGGCCTCATACTGAAAACTCATGTGAGCATAAGATCAATTGCTGCAATCCAGAAGTAGCCCTTAGCACATATAGTAGAAGGGAAACAAAAAAAAAATAATGCTTCTGTGGATGCATAGTTGACATAAATGACACTTCATTGGAAATAGAAGCTCAATTTCATAAATGTATTACTATTTTACATCATTACCTGATGTTTAGATTAGATTCCCTACAGTGTGGAAATAGGCCTGTCACCCCAAGCTGACCCTTTAAAGAGTAACCCACCCAGACCCATTTCCCTCTGACTAATGCACCTAACACTATGGACAATTTACCATGGCCAATTCATCTAACCTGCACATCTTTTGGACTATAGGAGGGAGCTGGAGCACCCGGAGGAAACCCATGCAGACACAGGGAGAACATGCAAACTCCACATCCGAGGTTGGAATCGAACCTGGGTCCCTGATGCTGTGAGGTAGCTGTGCTGACCACTAAGCCACCATGCTGCCCCATTGACTGTCATATTAACAGCATCTGCAAGAATAAAGTTACAGAGACTACCGCCCTTTGCATTATATTCTACCATGAATGATAGCAGAAGACAATGAAGAATTCACAAATCCTGTGATCAGATGAAGCAGTACAATAGGTTAAAGAAACCATCATCCCATACACTACACATGACACTGAGCTGCTCCCATCTACAGGGTCTACATTTTTTGACACACAAAGTTTCTAGCCTTGTTTTTTAATGAGCTACTCTTTCTCTCATGCTCAGTGTAGCATAGCATCTTCTCTTTGTTTAGTGTGGGCATATCACATGCTGGAAAATCTTCAACCAGTTGAAAACGTTAACTTTTATTGAACAACATGGGGAAAAATAAAAGATAAATAAAAACTGCATTTCCTTTTGGGAATGAATAAGGATTGCTTACCATTTGAGCAGCAAGTTTACTGTCAATGAGTGATCACAGAACTCAGCTCATATCTGTTGTGTGTGGGTGTGAACAAAATCCCATCTGGCTTCTTGTGCCTGATGCCAAATCCATCCATCATTTTGAAGGTTATTTTCCTCCTGTTCAGTGTTCATCTGCCTCCTTGAAAGGTTCCTGCTTCTTTTCCAGTTCATCCGTGACTATGACAGCCCCTTTTTGCCTGCTCCAGCTGTGTGGGGCATAGTGTGTTCGGATTATGTGTCATACTGCCTGGAGCATACCGCAAGTTCCCCCACAAACTAACCTGAGGATCATGACCTCGGCTTCAGTACACCCATTATCTACATGAGAATGGCTTTCATGGAGGAATGGGTTGCATTGTATCTATGTTCAGCCTTGGTCTACACTGACCTGTGCCTGGGTGATGACACAGGTATATTAGCAAATATGTACTGGACTGCAGCACTGACCTCCCTACAAGTAAATGAGATTTTTTAAAAATGTAACACGTCAGAAATTGCATCCATAACACCATTGATTCATTGGTCACTATCCTGAAGCATTATTGCTTTCCATGGTAGCTTTTGGGCAGTGTTTAAATGTTGCTTCTAGTCCTAGGCTTGCTGGAGCATTTTCCTTCCTCAAGTTCTCTGCACTTTTGTAGTACCGCAGCCACAGTGACAATAACCTCTGCTGTGACTGGATCCATTCATCACACTTTCAACTGAGCCTGTGTGAGGAATATCAAACAAAGAACAGGTCCTTAGTAATGTGAGCAGACTGCATTTGCAACAAACACCAATGCTGATTTAGCATAGTCAATGATGCAGTGGGACATGAAGAATTTTGATAAGCACATGGACATAGTAGACCTTATTCTGATGCATGCACAATAATCCTTCCTTTCCACAATAATCCACCTTCTCCAATGTGTTATGATGTCCCCACATTCATTTCGCACTTGTCATAATTATTGTCCCCTCTAAATTCCAACATGCTGCCTCTAATCCTGACAATGGACTTCCCAACCATAACACTAACCCTGGTTACCTTGTCTTGACTTTCAGTGAACAGATCCTCAAGGCTGATTGTAACCTCTCCACTGAAAGGCCATGAATGCTGAGTAACTAAATCTTAACAGATCTCTGTGCAGCTCTCTGACTGACATACCACTAATCTCTGGCTGATCGTACAGAACCTGCAGGACTGATTGTGACCTACTCCTTGAACTGGTGTGATACAAAAACCTTTGAACCTGAGCACCGAAAGCAGCCAACTGACCATGTCCAATCCCCTGGATTGAGGTAGGATGTTGCCCTGGAATGTGATGGGAGCAGCTGAGTGACAGCCAGCCCCCTGGGTTTCACAGAGGTCCATTCTTCCTTGACTTTGAGATGTGATTACTTGGTTGCAGTATTTACAGTGTGTTTGCTTTGTAAGCTGTTGGTGCATGCAGCAGGTGACACTGATGCAGCACACTGCCATACAGTGATATGTTGTAGAAGTTACAGTCAAATAACTATGCCCCTGTGCCTCTGTGTTGCAGATTAAAAAAAAAGTCTCTCACTTTGATTGCTAGAAACTAGCTAGTTAGCAGCTAGAAACATCTTTTATTTCTAATCTGTTTGCATTGGCGTTGTATTATTATCTTTTCTTGTGTTTAGTACTCAATAAATTCACTTTCTTAATTCCAGAAAACCTGGTTAAATTGATCCTTTTAAAAACATAAGTATATTTTGAAGAAAACACCCACATGGAAAAAGATCAGTTTCTAGATTAACTGTATCACAACTAACCTGGGCAGAAAGAGGAAGGAGTGAATAGAGTGGAGCTCAAAAAAGCTCCCTCACTCCAAAGCTATGCTGGTTCGGTGATTTGGCCATGCTAAATTACCAATAGTGTAAGTTATTAGTCGGGGTAAATACAAGGTTGTGGAATGGGTCTGGGTGGATTGCTCTTTGGACTTGTTGGGTGTAAGAGCCTGTTTCCACACTGTAGGGATTCTAACTTGAATGCTTACAGAGGCAGAGGAGGAGGCCAATCAACCTTGTGAGTCTATTATTGTGGGTCAGGAGGAATCCATTCAAGTCTGTTACGCATTAACTATTAGTATTAAAATAGTTATGGAAAAAAGGACCTGATGTAAATGTTCAAGTTCTAAGTTGTAATACAGCCAGTTTTGAAAGTGTTAGGCAAGTCCTTTGATAGGCTGATTGGGAGACACTTTTCACAGGGAAAGAGGTGGTTAGAAAGTGAAAGGCCTTCAAACATTCGATTAAGAGAGTCCAGAGACAATGTCCTCTTTTGAGTGAGATGGTCAAGGCTGTGAGAAACAGGGACTGCTGGATGACTCACCATATTGATGCTCTGGTCAAGAAAACAGAGGAGTCATATGTCAGGAAAACAAAGCTGGAATCGAATGAATTCCTACGGGAATATAAGGGCAGTAGGAGTCTCATGAAGGGGGAAGTCAGGGTTGAAAAATGTGGACATAAGATCATGATTGGGACATGTTGGTGTTGGACTGGGCTGTACAAAGTTAAAAATCACACCACACCAGGTTATAGTTCAACAGGTTTATTTGGAAGCACTAGCTTTCAGAGCGACACTCTAGAGCTTCCAAATTAACCTGTTGTACTATAAACTGGAGTTGTGTGGTTTTTAACTTTGGACATAAGGTCGTTTTGGAAATAGGGTTAACAAGACTAAAAAGAAATTCTACAATTTCTAGTTTAATGGCAAAGGATTAACTAGGGAGAGATTGGAGATTCGACATTTCGGGCATAAGCCCTTCTTCAGGAAGGGCTTATGCCCGAAATGTCGACTCTCCTATTCCTTGGATGTTGCCTGACCTGCTGCGCTTTTCCAGCAACACATTTTCAGCTCTGATCTCCAGCATCTGCAGACCTCACTTTCTCCTAGGGAGAGATTGGGGCTTGTTAAAGTTCAGCAAGGTTGTCTGTCTATGGAAACACAGGAGATGGATAAGAGTATAAATGAGTATTTCCCTGCCAGTGTTTACTGTGGAGAAGGCTCCAAGAATGATAGAACTTGGAAAAATGATGAAGGGCTCCTGCCCAAAGCATCGATTTTCCTGCTCCTTGGATGCTGCCTGACCCGCTGTGCATTTCCAGGACCGCTCTGATCTTGACGCTAATCTCCAGCATCTGCAGTCGTCACTTTCGCCTAGTTGCCTTTATGATATTCAGTCAGGCATTCAACAAGGTTCTCCAGTCAACTACCTGGACTAGAATCCCTGGAAAGCTAATCATTTGGATACAAAATTACCTTGAAGGCTAGAGACATAGTGTGACAGTGCAGGTTTGTTTATTGGGCTGGAGACGTGTGACAAGTGGTGTGCCCAAATGCTCAGTTGTTGGTCCATGCCTTTTATCACTTACACAAATCAGTTAGATTTGAATATACGTGGTACGGTTAGTAAGTGTGTAGATAATTCCAAAACTGGTAGTGTAGTCAAAGGTTATTGCAGGGTACAATGGCACCTTGATTACACCAGCCGAACAGTGGCAGACGGAGTTTATTTTAGATAAAATGTGAGCTGTTGCGTTTTGATAAGGCAAATCATGGCAAGTCTTTTCAGTAAGGTCCTGTCGAGTGTTGCCAAGTAAAGAGACCTTCATAGAGATCATAGAATCCCTACAACGTGGAAAATACCCATTCAGCCCATCGAATCCACAGCGATCCTCTGAAGACACCCCACCATTTACACCCCGGGTCTACCCCTGTGACCCTGCATTTCCCATGCTAATAAATGTAGCCTGCACATCCCTGGGCACCACGGGCAGTTTAGCAAAGCCAATACACCCTAATATTCACATCTTCGAATTGTGGGAAGAAAACGAAGCATCCAGAGGAAACCCATAGTCATTCAACTGCTGGAGACTAGGACACAGGAACATGAGGCATTCATTCAATTGCTCGAGACTGGCACATCAGAACAGGAGGCTGCCAATCAAATGCTCAAGGCTGGTACACAGGAACATGAGGTAGTCATTAAACTGGCAAGACTGGTAAAGAAAAAGGGGAGGTAGTCATTCAAAACCTCAAGACTGACACACAGGAACAGGACGCTGACATTCAACAGCTTGAGACTGGCATACAGGATTGCTTGAGACTGGGACGCAAGAACAGGGGGCAGTCATTCAACTGTTCCAGTCTGGTACAAACGTGAGAGGAAGCAGTCTTGCATCTCCTCAAGACTAGGGTACAGGAACAGGAGGTATTCATTCAACTGCTTAAGATTGGGGCACAGGGAAATCTGGGTGCTAGTGCACCCCCAGGACCCTGTTACACAGGAACAGAATGAAGTTACTCACTGTACCCACATCCCGTTTCCCACCAGAATGGAACACTGGGCGAGATTGGGAATTTGCTTGTTCCTAACAGAAATATATGAATTATCTTCCTGAGTGGGCCATTCAGTCCTGCTCAAACATTCAATAAGATCATGGTTGATCTGATTGTGACTCGTCAAGTCTGTGTGAGTGTTCTCCGGGTGTTCTGGTTTCCTTCCACAGTCCAAAGATGTGCAGGTTAGGTGAATTGGCCATGCTAAATTGTCCACAGTATTCAATAATGTGTAGGTTAGGTACTGACTCTTATAATCTGGTGCACAGAAACAGAGGAGACCATTCAGCCCCTCAAGACTGTCACACAGGGATCGGGGTGATTTGAAAAATGCAATTGGAAAATCAAAGACTGGGTATAAAAGAGGTCCCTCATCTCTCTTGATAGAGCTTCCCCTCTCTGCAACCTGTGATTCATTTATTAGTCATGTTGTAGACCCAGAATCACTGCGATTACAGCACTCAGACATCACCAAGAGTTGGCTCACAAAATCCTTTCTTCCCCCTGACTCCACCATTCAATAATGGAATTTCCAGGAAATAACAACCACTAACTTTCCTCAACGAGAATGTGCAGTCATCAGAAATGGGAGCAGGTCGTTAGCCTCCCTACCGCCACACCCCCCAGCCTGTTTCCCCTTCAGTAAGATCATGGCTGATCTGCTCTAAGTCCCAAATTCTCTTTCACGCTCAAATATTCATGGCCCTCAACTGTCTGACTGGTCAAAATTCATCTCCCTCTGTTTTGAATGCCTTCATTGATCCTGCTCCCCTAATTCTCTGGAATAGAGAATTCCTGACCTTCAATACCCTCAGTTTGAAGAAACCATTCCATGCCCCTACACCATAATGTTTTGATATGAACAAAAGAGGTGAACGCAAAAGAAGAGTGACTGGTCATGATATCAAGGTATAATGTAATTGAGGACAGTATCAAGGAGCTGATCCAAATTGCACTTAAACTCTCCAATGGTTGGAGAGCTATAAAGCACAAAAGGAAGTTGGTTGTTATTCATGGATGTCTATCTTCTCAGAGATGTCTTCTGAATCTGCTGCTTCCTTCCGACCTTCTGGTTCTGCTGTTCCCTTCCATCCATCCAATTATACTGACTTCTGACTGAGTCTTCTTTCCATGATTGGTTTCTTTTACCGCAAGTTCCTTTGTATAAAATCTCTTGGCACCTTTAATGAATTATGCTTTCCGAGAAATTTGTTTTGTGAGTTTCCGGTGACCCGTTGAGATAGGGCCTGTTTCCATACTGTAAGGAATCTAATCCTCATCAAACATTCTTTTGCCACTATAATACTGTCCTTGACTAACAATGCCACACCTCCCCATTTTTACCACCTTTCCTGAAACATCTAAATCCCCGAACCTACAATAACCATTCCTGTCTCTGCTCTATCCATGTCTCCAAAATGGCCACAACATTGAAGTCCAGGTATCAACCCGTTCTGCAAGTTCACCCACATTATT
Organism: Hemiscyllium ocellatum; assembly: GCF_020745735.1. Taxonomy (NCBI): domain Eukaryota; kingdom Metazoa; phylum Chordata; class Chondrichthyes; order Orectolobiformes; family Hemiscylliidae; genus Hemiscyllium; species Hemiscyllium ocellatum. The sequence goes on along the minus strand of NC_083411.1, from coordinate 79,297,530 downwards.
CCAGATGCTCCTGGCGTTGAAATAGACACACTTCAAACCAGCTACCTGTTTGTTGGTACACTCCTGCAACCTTGAAAACTTATTTCTGACCTTACTACTCTCAATTTCCTGTACACGGGAGCTACAATTCAGATTCCCAACCCCCTGCTGAATTAGTTTAAACCTTCCAGAAAGCATTAGCAATTCCCCCCCCAATGCCCCCACCCCCCAGGATATTGTTACCCCTCTGGTTCAGGTGTAGACCATCTGTTTGTAGCGGTCCCACCTACCCCTGAGTATCCAGGTATCTGAATCCCTCCTTCCTGCACCATCTCTGTAGCTACACATTCAACTCCTTTCTCCCTATTCCTCGCCTCGCAAGCACGTGGCATGGGTAGCAAACCAGAGATAACAACCCCTGAAGAAGGGTTACACCCAAAACGTCGACTTCTCCATCTCCTGATGCTGCCTGGCTTGCTGTGTTCTTCCAGCCTCCTGCCTGTCTTCATCGGAAGGGGCATTGAATGTAAGGATAAGCAAGTTATGCTGCAGCTTTATAGAACTTCAATTTGGCCACACTTGGAATATTGCTTACAGTTCTGGTCACTGCACTATCAGATGGATGTGGATACTTTGGAGAGGGTACAGAAGAGGTTTACCAGGATGTTGCCTTGCATGGGGGATTTTCGCGATGAAGAAAGATTGGATAGTCTGGGTTTGTTTTCACTGGAACACAGGAGATTGACGGGCAAGCTTTGCATAAGTTCATAAGTTTGTGAAAGATATAGAGTGGAAAGTATGAGGCTTTTTCCTCATGGAGGGATCAATTACTAGGGAAGACAGGTTCAAGGTGTCAGGAGATAAAGTTTTAAAGAGTTGAGTGAGGCATATTTTTCACACAAAGTGTGGTGAGTGCCTGGACCGTGTTGCCAGAGGAGGTGGAGGAAGCAGACACAATAGCAGCATTCAAGAAGCACATGGACGAATACATGAGTAGGAAGGGAACAGAGGGATGCAGATCCTGTAAGTGTGGAAGGGCAAAATGAGTCGACACAAATTTGAAGGGTCAATAGGGTCTGTTCCTGTGCTGTATTGTTCTTTGTTCTTTGTTATCAAAAACCTACCAAGCAAGGTTTCACTGAGATCTGACTTGTCCATGGTTAACATTAGCTGGGAACAGAGATATGAACCATCCTTTTTGTTCTTATACCATGATAAGTGCATATAAATGTATTGAAGACGTGACAGTGTTAACATAGCCTTTAATCAAATATGAACTATTTTTCTTTGAAGTATCGAATATTAGCAAATATAATAATTTAAAGCTTGAAGTAGTGATACATTACATTACAAATTAATTATAAATTGTAAAATACTTACCTAATAACTTGAAAAAGCCTCTCTGAAATTCCGTGATGGAAATCTATAATAATTTGGGGCAGGCCTGCTGCCTCACAGCCCCAGGGACCCGGGTTCGATTCCAGCCTTGGGTGGCTGATTGTGTGGAGTTTGTACATTCTTCCTGTGCATGGGTTTTCTCCAGGTGGTCCCACAGTCCAACGATGTGCAGGTCATGTGGATTGGCCATGCTAAATTGGCCCTAGTGTTCAGAGATGTGTAGGTAAGGTGCATTAGCTGTGGGAAATGCAGGAATAGGGTCATAGATGTGTCTGGATTGGAGGGTCAGTGTGGACATATTGCACAAAATGGTCGGTTTTCATACTGCAGTAATTCCAGGTGTAATAAATAAACTTGCTTCGGCTTTGTTTCCCTGCCAACGGAAAAGACCTAGTTAAAGAGTTTATCGTGATCGTCTTATACATAAATCAAATCTTTTAAGAAACTTTAGGTGTGTAGAGATTTACTTTTTGTTGAAATCAGCAATCTGGATATAAATGGAATCTATAATGATGCTAGTTTTGAGAAGAGCTGATCCCCCAAGTCTCCAATTAAATTGATATACACAATACCAAATGTAAAATCTGTCTTGAACTAGGGCCAACAACATTTGGAAACTTATTTTTCCTCAAACTGTGTATTAAAATAAGTTCATTGCTATGTTTAAAAGAGGTAACTTACTACAGTTTAATCAGAAACTGGATGGCTGATTTTACCAAGGCTAAATAACTAAAAATGATCAAGCAAAGCTACAAAGGATTATTTTCTGTAGAGAAGCCCATTCTTAAACAGTCAAATAAAATGTTTTACAAAAACTTTTCAAAAGCATGAACTGGCCAAATGCTGGGAAATGGGACTGGATCAGTTGGGAATATCTGGTCAGCTCGGACAAGTTGGACCCAAGGGTTTGTTTCTCTGCTTTATGATTCTATGACTCTAACTCACATCCATCATTGAGATCCAACCTAACTTTAAGACCCTCCTCAAGCATGAGAGATTGCACAAACCAGTCGCACTGAACATCATTTGCACTTGAAACTTTTCAATCATTTTTGCAGGTTTGGCTGATTTTGAGAGAATTGTGTCGGAAAAAGGCAATCAGGCTGAAATTCTAGGGGCAGAGAAACGGGAACTGATTCTGGTTCTAGCTTCTAAATTCATCCCCCAAGGCAGCAGTCATTCTTTGGGTTTCTAACTGGGGCACCCATTAATTGTCATGAAAACTGATTTTTGTTTTTGTCCAACTAAGGGGCAGTGGTAGCTTCCTGAAATTGGAGGCTAATTTTGCAAAGATAGCACTGCTCTTTAAGAAAGGACAGAGGGACAAACGAAGGAACTGGAGGCCTGTTAATCTAACATCAGTCATTGCTAAAGATCTCATACATATTATTCAGGAAGTCTAGCCAAGTAAGGAATGGATAGGTCAGACAGGCTTGACCTAGAGTTTCAAGAAATCAGAGGGGACTTAATTGAAATATGCAAAATTGGGGGTGGGGATGGGTGGAACATGAAAGATTATTTCTTCTTTTGGTAGAATCTTGAACTAAAGATAAGGGGGTGTCCATAGAAAACAGAGGTGAGGTAAGATTTTTTTCTCACTGTCTTGGATCTTTAGATTCCTTTCCTCAAAAGGCAATTGATGCAGAATCCTGAAAGATTGGTGTGGCAAAGGGAGATATATTCTTGATAATCAAGGAATGTCGAGTTGAAGTTAAAACCAAATCTGCTATGAGCTTATTGAATGGTCGAGCAGACTCCAAGAGTAACGTGGTGTCAAAGATACTTGAAATGGTGTGACATGAAGGTCAGTTCACAATAAAAGGGGTAATGAAATCATGGAGTAATTGGAGAAATATATTAAAATGGATAGGGGATTGGTTACCAGACGAAAATAAAGAGTATGGATAAACAAAGCACCTTCAAGTTTTTAGACCATAACTAGTGCAGTGTCACATGATTGACTTTTGGGGCCTTATCCATTTATAATCTGTATTGATAATAAGAGAAAACAAACATAGAATAATGTTGCTAAAATTGCTGTTAATAAAATCTAATATGGGGAAGAAGGCTGTGAGGCTTAAGCAGCTGGGTGATTGTGGGACAGATGGAGTATAATGTGGAGAGAGTGATGTCATTCACTCTGCAAGAATAGTAAAATAGAATGTATTTTTAAATGTGAGATTTCCGTAAATGCTGATATTTAAAGAGACTTGGGAGTACTCATACAGGGAACTCAGAAAGCTAGCATGCAGTTGCTGCAAACAAATCAGAAGGCAACAGAATGTTGGCTTTCAATGAAAAGGGACTGTAAGGCAAGAATACGAAGATCTTACTACAGTTACACAGAGCTTTGGTGAGACCCCACCTGGAATACTTCCCTGCAAGTTAGTTTATCACCATTTTAGTGTACTTTCACAAATCTTGGAATATATCAATAAACCCACATGCAAATTCAATCACTAGCTTGATGGAATGAAAATCAACTTTTGTACATCAGCTGGTCAAGTAATTGCATTTAAATGACTGATACATAGAGAAAAAAATAATTATATCTCTGCTTTAGCAACTTGCTGTCAGTTCTGATGGTGTAATGATGGATGGGAAGACTGTTAATTGTGGACAAACAGGATATTACAACAATGTTGATTCTGCCTGAGTAGAAACAGTGAGTTACGTTTTCATTTTCTGTTGTTTGGAATCAGTAACTCTTTGCCTTTATCCACATAAATATTGGAGTCAAAATTTTAATAAGAATTAGAGTTCCAATTCCTTTGACTGTCTAAAAGCAATCCTTGCATTGTGAGAACTGGGTGGAAGATGGTTGTTATAGCCCAGCAGGACAGGCCCAGAGGGAAAACCCTGCATGGCCAGTATCAAATCCATACAAAACCAGATGAAAATATCTTGGCATACACTTGTGTTCGATGGTTCTTACTGGAGGTGACCCCTTTATTGGTCAATATGTTGGTCAGAAAACTGGCACCAATAGTTTTCATACTTTTCAGTGTAGCCTCAGATTACCATTCAGGCTGACATTGTGAATGCTTGTGTATGAAATCCTTTTGAGCATTTTGTTCATCATCTCATTTGCCTGTTATTTTTTAATAGCTTCTACCCACCCTGACTCCCCACTTTATAGTGTCTGTCCACCACCGCTTCCATTCCCACAATTCCTGTCTTCCTATTCTCCACCCTTACAATCTCTGTAACCCCGCCGAATTCTCACCAAGTCTCCCCGAATACTTGCATTCGCAGCTCCTGCATCCTGCAATTCCTCACTACCGTCACAGCTCCCAGCCTCCAATACACACCCGCACGAATCTTATCTCTGACTCCCCACCTTCACAACTCCACATCTACAGAATTCTTGTGGGCCTTAATTCCCACCCTCCTATATACCATCCCTGACTCTTTATACTCACAAATCCTGTATTCTCACATCTTGTCTTCACAGCTCCTGCTCCACCTCAACTTCAAATCTCTCCTCCTTTATGATAGGACCAATAAAACCAAAGAATAAATAACAAAGAACAGGCCCTTCAGCTGTCCAGGTCTGTGCTGACACATTTTGCCCTTCCGTATTAAAACTGTCTTCACTTGCAGGATCCATCTCCCTCAATTCCTTTCCTTTATTTGTCCAGGTGTTTCTTGAAAGCTGCACATGAAAATAAAAATGGATCAAAGCAGCATGTTCATTGTTGTGTTTCTTTCATTTAATTACAGAATAAAGATTTAAGGAATCACATATAACTGTCCAGAATGGACTGAGAGGCATAGTCAGCATGGCTTTGCGTGGGGGAAGGTCTTGTCTCACAAATTTGGTTGAATTTTTTGAGGAAGTGATGAAGCTGCTTGATGAGAGGAGGGCAGTGGATGTTGCCTGCATGGACTTTACTAAAGCATTTGACAAAGTCCCTCATGGTAGGCTAGTCCATAAAATTAAACCACATGGGATCCACAGTGAGTTGATAAGTTGGACATAAAACTGGATTGGTCATAATTGTAGAGGTTTTTTCTGAATGGAGATCCTTGACCAGTGGTCTTTTGCAAGACTGAGTGCTGGAACCTCTTTTGTTTGTAATGTATATCAATGACTTGAATGAAAATGTTGGTGGGCTTATTACTAAGTTTGAAGACAACACAAGAATTGGCAGATTTGTGGATTATGAAGAAGGCTATCAAAAGATACAGTGGGATAAAGATGAGTTGGAGTTTGGCAAAGAAATGGCAGTTGGAGTTAAATCAGAATAAAGGTAAAATGATACATTGCAAGGTCAAGTGTAAGAAGAAAGTATATAGTAAATGACAGGACCCTTGGGAGCATTGACATACATAGGGATCTTGGCGTGCAAGTCCATAGCTCCCTGAAAGTGTCAGCACAAGTGAATAAGATGGTAAAGGCAGCATATAGCCAAATAGCATACTTTCTTTCTTACCCAGGGCATTGAGTATATAAGTTGGCAAATCATGTTGCAGATGTGTAAAACCTTACTGAGGACACATTTGGAGAATTGTGGGTAATTCCGGTCGCCACACAATGGGAAGGATCTGGAGGCTTTGGAGAGCTAGCAAAAGTGATTTACCATGATTTACCATAGATTGGGGTGTATTTGGTATAATGAGAGGTTGCACTAACTTGAATTGTTTTCACGGGAGACTCAGAGGTTAATGGGAGACCTGTCAGATGTATAGAAATTTTGAGAAATACTGAGAGGATAAATAGGTCGCCTTTTTCCCAGAATTGAAATGTCAAATATGATGGGATACAGATTTAAGGTGAGAGGGGAAGTTTAAAGGAGATGCGTGAGGTAGGTTTTTAACAAAGTGGGAGGTACCTGAAACACATTGTTAGGAAGATAATTGAAACAGATATGACAGCAAGGTTAAAGAGGAATGCAAACACACATTAAAAAAATAGGGAATAGAGAGATACAAAGCATGTCCGGGCAGATGGGATTAGTTTAGAATGCCATCAGGGTTAGTACAGACATGCAGGGCCGAAGGCCGGTTCCTTTGCCATACTGTTCTATGTTCTATGACATCATGTAGGGAAATGGTAATGATCATTTACATTGTGTTCATTTATATTGTTAATATATTTTTGTGGGGAACTCCCCACATACGTTCGAGACACCACACATGCCCTTCACCTCCTCCAAGACTTCCATTTCCCTGAACCCCCAATGCCTCATCTTCACCATGGACATCCAATCCCTCTACACCTCCATTTGCCATGACCAGGGCCTCTAAACCCTCTGTTTCTTCCTTTCCTGACGTCCCCAACAGTAGTCTTCCAGTGACACTCTCATTCATTTGGCTGAACTGGTTCTCACCCTTAACAATTTCTCCTTCGGATCCTCCCACTTCCTCCAGACCAAAGGGAGAGCCATGGGCACCTGTATGGGCCCCAGCTACGCCTGTCTCTTTGTTGGCTACGTAGAACAATCCATCTTCCACAGTTACACCGGCACCATTCACCACCTCTTCCTCTGCTATATTGATGATTGCATCGGCGCCACCTCGTGCTCCCACGAGGAGGTTGAGCAGTTCATCAACTTCACCAACACATTTCCCCCTGACCTTAAATTTACCTGGACCATCTCTGACACTTCCCTCCCCTTCCTGGACCTCTCCATCTCCATCAACGACGACCGATTCAACACTGACATTTTCTACAAACCCACTGACTCCCACAGCTACCTAGATTACACCTTTTCCCACCCTACCTCCTGCAAAAGTGCCATCCCGTATTTCCAATTCCTCCACCTCTGCCGTGTCTGCTCCCAGGAGGGCCAGTTCCATCATAGAACACACCAGATGGCCTCCTTCTTTAGAGATCACAATTTCCTTTCTCACGTGGTTGAAGATGCTCTCCAACGCATCTCATCCACATTCCACACCACCGCCCTCAAACCCCACCCCTCAAACCGTAACAAGGACAGAACCCCCCTGGTGCTCACCTTCCACACTACCAACCTTTGCATTAACCATACCATCCACCATTTCCACCACCTCCAAACGGAGCCCACCACCAGGGATATATTTCCCTCCTCACCCCTTTTCGCAAAGACCGTTCCCTCCGTGACTACCTGGTCAGGTCCTCACTCCCCAAAAACCCATCTTCCCATCCTGGCACCTTCCCCTGCCACCACAGGAATTGCAAACCCTGCGCACACACCTCCTCCCTCACCTGTCTCCATGACTTAGAACATAGAACATAGAAAAATACAGTGCAGTACAGGCTCTTTGGCCCTCGATGTTGCGCCAATCCAAGCCCACCTTACCGACACTAGCTCACTTCCCTCCATATGCCCATCTAATATCCGTTTAAATGCCCATAAAGAGGGAGAGTCCACCACTGCTACTGGCAGGGCATTCCATGAACTCACGACTTGCTGAGTAAAGAATCTACCACTAACATCTGTCCTATACCTACGACCCCTTAATTTAAAGCTATGCTCCCTCATAATATCTGACTTCATACGTGGAAAAAGGTTCTCATGGTCAACCCTATCTAAACCCCTAATCATCTTGTACACCTCTATCAAGTCACCCCTAAACCTTCTTTTCTCCAATGAAAACAGCCCCAAGTGCCTCAGCCTTTCCTCATACGATCTTCCTACCATACCAGGCAACATCCTGGTAAACCTGCTCTGCACCCATTCCAGTGCCTCCACATCCTTCCTATAGCGTGGTGACCAAAACTGCACACAATAATCCAGATGCGGCCACACCAGAGTCTTATACAACTGCAACATGACCTCAGGACTCCGGAACTCAATTCCTCTACCAATAAAAGCCAGTACGCCATATGCCTTCTTCACAGCACTATTTACCTGGGCGGCAACTTTCAGAGATCTGTGTACATGGACACCAAGATCTCTCTGCTCATCCACACTACCAAGTATCCGACCATTAGCCCAGTATCCCATCTTCTTGTGACTCTTACCAAAGTGAATCACTTCACACTTAGCTACATTGAACTCCATTTGCCACTTTTCTGCCCAGCTGTGCAGCTTATCTATATCCCGCTGTAACCTGCCACATCCTTCCTCACTGTCAACAACTCCACCGACTTTTGTATCATCCGCAAACTTGCTCACCCAACCTTCTCGCCCCTCCTCCAGGTCATTTATAAAAATGACAAACAGCAATGGTCCCAAAACAGATCCTTGCGGAACACCGCTGGTAACTGCACTCCAAGATGAACCTTTACCATCAACTACTACCCTCTGTCTTCTTCCAGCCAGCCAATTCCTAATCCAAACTTCCAACTCACCCTCAATGCCATACCTCTGTATTTTTTGCAGTAGCCTACCATGGGGAACCTTATCAAACGCCTTACTAAAATCCATATACACCACATCTACCACTTTACCCTCGTCCACCTCCTTAGTCAACTTCTCAAAGAATTCAATAAGGTTTGTGAGGCACGACCTGCCCTTCACTTGTCCTACCTGCCAATCTCCCTTCCCACCTATCCGCTCCACCCTCCCATCTGACCTATCAACTAAATCCCCACCCCCATTCACCTATTGTACTCTTTGCTACCTTCTCCTCAGCCTACCCCCCACCCCCACATTTATCTCTTATCTCTCCTTCCTGGAGGCTTCCTGACTCTACTCCTGATGAAGGGCTTTTGCCTGAAACGTCGATTTTCCTGCTCCTCAAATGCTGCCTGATCTGCTATGCTTTTCCAGTGCCAGTCAAATCTAAACTCTGGTTTCTAGCATCTGCAGTCCCCATTTTTGCTGAATATATTTTTGTACACAATCAAACATACAGATTGTTTAATTATTTCACATTTATGAAGCAATGAAGGCATTATGTATTCACGACCTTGATCCCTGTGTAAAATACATGCATTGCACGTCTCCTCTAAACTTTTCCCCTCTCACCTTAAATTTATATTCCCTCATATTTGACATTTCTCAGGAGTTTACATTTACTCTCACACCAACCAGACATTCTGTGGTAATCACTGAGGCTGGAGGCACAGTTATTAGTGTTGACTGGTGGTGCACATAGTTTGAAGAAATTGGATCTGAAGATCAGAAAGCTGCAATGAACATGCCTCGCTCATAATGACATATTTCAGCAAATATATAATGCAATATATAGTTCTGAGCTCCATGTTGATATAAGTTCCCACTGCCTATTCAGCAGGCAGTGCCTGGATGTCCAGAAATATTCCTGTGTAGACTCTTAACTGTGCAACAATGCCTCCTATTTCCTTTCAGGTGCTGCCATCTGGAACCTTCTCCCACTGCTGCTTGGTTCTCTATGACTTCACGTTCCAACTTCATATTCCCCAACCATTTCCATCTTCCACATTTGGAAGGATTCTGGGTAATCCAAGATGGAGGACGGGAAAAATTTCTGGCTGTAAGAGCTGCTCCTTTTTTGGCGTTTTTTTTCGGTGTTGGAGGTGATTTCCTCGAATTCCAGGAGCAGCAATTACCGTTTCATATGCTGTTGCATTGTTTTGGAACTTTGGAAGAGCAGGCAAAGGAAGCACATGGTGAGGACAGTGCAGGAGAGAGACAGAGAGAGAGAGAGAGACTGCACAGTTACTGCCTTTGCTGTGTTAATTCGTGTATTGCTGGACATCGGAGTGTCTGGGAAAATTAACAGTGAACTTCACAACTAATCTTGGAGGAACTGTTGGGCAATGTTCACAGCACAGAATCAGATAAGTTAATTGTTGCTTTAAGTCTGTCCAAGAGAAAGGCTGCAGTAGTGAGTATAGTGGATTCTTTCTTGATTATATGTTTATGGAGATAAGTCACTTGATTAAGCTTAAAATATAAGCCATAACTATTAATTTAACCTGGGGCAGTGTTTGTCGAGGAATAAGACGGTGTTACTTTCTCGGTCTGTAAATTGTGAAGGAGCAAAAATGTCCTTTACAGTGATGTGTAGTTAGAATCAAAGAGATGTACAGCATGGAAACAGACCCTTCCATCCAACCTGACCACGCCGACCAGATATCCCAACCCAATTTAGTCCCACCTGCCAGCACCTGGCCCATTTCCCTCCAAACTCTTCCTATTCATATACCCACTCAAATGCCTCTTAAATGTTGCAATTGTAGCAGCTCCACCACATCCTCTGGCAGCACATTCCATACCCATACCACCCTCTACATGAAAATGTTGCCCCTTAGGTCTTTTTTATATCTTTCCCCTCTAACCCTAATCCTATGCTCTCTAGTTCTGGACTCCCCGATCCCAGGGAAAAGACTTTGTCTACTTATCCTATCCAGGCACCTCATAATTCTTGTCAGATGTGGGAGTTTAAAGAGAGTTTAACGGTTACTGTGGATTATATCTGCCATAAATGCTGTTGGATGTGAACCTTATCAGATCGAGTGTATCGGTTCGAGAGACAGACAGAAGCGATGAGGGATTTGCAACAGCAACAGTATGTGATGGATGGCAGTGATAAGAAGGGGGGAAGTCTCAGATACAGTCACATAGATGGGTTAACTCCAGGAAGGGTAAGAGAGGTAGGCACCTAGGGCAGGAGTCTTTTGTGGATATGCTCATTTCAAACAGTTATGCTGTTTTGGAAAATGTAGGGGTTGACGGATTCTCAGGGGAACGTAGCACGAACAGTCAAGTAACTGGTATTAAGACTGGCTCTAATGCAACGAGGGGTACGTCGGCTTCCAAGAGATCAATTGTGTTCGGGGATTCTGTAGTCAGAGGTATAGACATATGTTTCTGTGACCAGTAGAGAAAAAGTAGAATGGTGTGTTGTTTCTCTGGTGCCAGGATCAAGGATGTCTCAGAGAGGGTGCAGAATGTTCTCACGGGAGAGAGGGGCCAGCAGGAGGTCATTGTCCACATTAGAACCAAAGACATTGGAAGGGGAAAGGTTGATACTCTGAAGGGAGATTACAGAGATTTAGGCAGAAATTTAAAAAGGAGATCCTCAAGGGTAGAAATATCTGGATTACTCCCAATGCTACGAGCTAGTGAGGGAAGGAATAGGAGGATAGAGCAGATGAATGCATGGCTGAGCAGCTGGTGTTTGGGAGAAGGATTCACATTTTTGGATATTGGAATCTCTTTTGGGGTCGAAGTGACCTGTACAAGAAGGACAGATTGCACCTAAATTGGAAGGGGACTAATATACTAACTGGGAAATTTGCTAAAACTGCTTGAGAGGATTTAAACTAGTAAGGTGGGGGTGGTGGGACCAAGGGAGATAATGAGGAAAGAGATCAATCTGAGACGGGTACAGCTGAGAACAGAAGCGAGTCAAACAGTCAGGGCAGACAGGGACAAAATAGGACGAATAAATTAAACTGTATTTATTTCAATGCACGGGGCCTAACGAGGAAAGCAGATGAACTCAGGGCATGGTTAGAAACATGGGACTGAGATATCATAACAATTACAGAAACATCACTCAGGGATGGACAGGACTGGCAGCTTAATGTCCCAGGATACAAATGCCACAGGAAGGATAGAATGGGAGGCAAAAGAGGAGGGCAAGTGGTGTTTTTGATAAGGGATAGCATTACAGCTGTGCTGAGGGAGGATATTCCCAGAAATACATCCAGGGAAGTTATTTGGGTGGAAATGAGAAATAAGAAAAGGATGATTACCTTTTTGGAATTGCATTATAGACCCCCGAATAGTCAGAGGGAAATTGAGAAACAAACTTGTAAGGAGATCTCAGCTATCTGTAAGAACAATAGGGTAGTTATGGTAGGGGATTTAAACTTTCCAAACATCAGCTGGGACTGCCATAGTGTTAAGGGTTTAGATGGAGAGGAATTTCTTATGTGTGTACAAGACAATTTTCTGATTCAGTATGTGGATGTGCCTACTAGAGAAGGTAAAAAATGAGGTCTGCAGATGCTGGAGATCACAGCTGCAAATGTGTTGCTGGTCAAAGCACAGCAGGTTAGGCAGCATCTCAGGAATAGAGAATTCGACGTTTCGAGCATAAGCCAGGTGCAAAACTTGATCTACTCTAGGAAATAAGGCAGGGCAGGTGACTGAGGTGTCAATGGGGGAGCACTTTGGGGCCAGCGATCATAATCCTATTTGTTTTAAAATAGTAATGGAAAAGGATAGACCAGATCTAAAAGTTGAAGTTCTAAATTGGAGAAAGGCCAATTTTGATGGTATTAGGTAAGAACGTTCAAAAGCTGTTTGGAGGCAGATGTTTGCAGGTAAAGGGGCGACGTGAAAATGGGAAGCTTTCAGAAATGGGATAACAAGAATCTAGTGAAAGTATATTCCTGTCAGGGTGAAAGGGAAGGCTGGTAGGTATAGGAAATGCTGGATGACTAAAGAAATTGAGGTTTTGGTTTAGAAAAAGAAGGAAGCATATGTCAGGTATAGACAGGATAGATCAAGTGAATCCTTAGAAGAGTATAAAGAAAGTAGGATTATACTTAAGAAGGAAATCAGGAGGGCAAAATGGGGACATGAGATAGCTTTGGCAAATAGGATTAAGGAGAATCCAAAGGGTTTTAAAACATATATTAAAGAGAAAAGGGTAACTAGGAAGAGAATATGGCCCATCAAAGATCAGCAAGGCAGCCTTTGTGTGGAGCCACAGAAAATGGGAGAGATACTAAATGAATATTTTGCATCAGTAGTTACTGTGGAAAGGACATGGAAAATATAGACTGTAGGGAAATAGATGGTGACATCTTGCAAAATGTCCAGATTACAGAGGAGGAAGTGATGGCTGTCTTGAAACGGTTAAAGGTGGATAAATCCCCAGGACCTGATCAGGTGTACCTGAGAACTCTGTGGGAAGCTAGAGAAGTGATTGCTGGGCCTCTTGCTGAGATATTTGTATCATTGACAGTCACAGGTGAGGTGCCGGAAGACTGGAGGTTGGAAAACATGGTGCCACTGTTTATGAATGGTGGTAAAGACAAGCCAGGGAACTATAGACCTGACCTGAGCCTGACCTCAGTGGTGGGCAAGTTGTTGGAGGGAATCCTGAGGGACAGGATGTACATGTATTTGGAAGGGCAAGGACTGATTAGGGATAGTCAACATGGCTTTGTGCATGGAAAATCATGTCTCACAAAATTGATTGACTTTTTTGAAGACGTCACAAAGAAGATTGATGAGGGCAGAGCAGTAGATGTGATCTATATGGGCTTCACTAAGGCTTTCGGCAAGGTTCCCCATTGTAGACTGATTAGCAAGGTTAGATCTCATGGAATCCAGGGACAACTAGCCATTTGGATACAGAACTGGCACAAAGGTAGAAGACAGAGGGTGGTAGTGGAGGATTGTTTTTCAGATTGGAGGCCTGTGACCAGTGGAGTACCACAAGGATCGGTGCTGGGCCCTCTACTTTTTGTCATTTACATAAATGATTTAGATGCAAGCATAAGAGGTACAATTAGTAAGTTTGCAGATGACACCAAAATTGGAGGTGTAGTGGACAGCGAAGAGAGTTACCTCAGATTACAACAGGATGATCAAATGGACCAATGGGCTGAGAAGTGGCAGATGGAGGTTAATTCAGATAAATGCAAGGTGCTGCTTTTTGGGAAAGTGAATCTTAGCAGGACTTATACACTTAACGGTAAGGTCCTAGGGAGTGTTGCTGAACAAAGAGACCTTGGAGTGCAGGTTCATAGTTCCTTGAAAGTGGAGTCGCAGGCAGATAGGATAATGAAGAAGGCGTTTTGTATGCTTTCCTTTATTGGTCAGAGTATTGAGTACAGGAGTTGGGAGGTCATGTTGAGGCTGTACAGGACATTGGTTAGGCCACTGTTGGAATATTGCATGCAATTCTGGTCTCCTTCCTATCGGAAAGATGTGAAACTTGAAATGGTTCAGAAGAGATTTACAGGGATGCTGCCAGGATTGGAGGATCTGAGCTACAGGGAGAGGCTAAACACGCTGGGGCTGTTTTCCCTGGAGCATTGGAGGCTGAGCGGTGACCTTATGGAAGTTTACAAAATTATGAGGGGCATGGATAGGATAAATGGACAAAGTCTTTTCCCTGGGGTCAGGGAGTCCAGAACTAGAGGGCAAAGGTTTACGGTGAGAGGGGAAAGATATAAAAAATACCTAAGGGGCAACATTTTCATGCAGTGGGTGGTACGTGTATGGAATGAGTTGCCAGAGGATGTGGTGGAGACTGGTATAATTGCAACATTTAAGAGGCATTTGGATGGGTATATGAATAGGAAGGGTTTGGAGGGATATGGGCTGGGTGCTGGCAATTGGGACTAGATTACATTGGTATATCTGGTTGGCATGGACGGGTTGGACCGAAGGGTCTGTTTCCATGCTGTCCATCGCTATGACTCTATTACTGTAAGTGCTCAGCCTATGGTCACGCATGCCATTCTCCACCTGCTCAGAGCTGTGCATGGGACTGGCTTGGTAAAGTCTGGTTCGAGACAAAATCGGTATCAGAGTATACCATGTTTCAGAGCTGAGTCTATGTCTGATCAAGAAAAGTGTTACTGGATTTTTGAACGTCATGAGGAACATTAGTAAATAAATTCCACACCACCCAAACACATTTACAGTGTGTTGCTCAAGTAATTGAGGTTGCCATGTACACTCTCAGGAGCACAAACACCCACACGTACAGACTTTTATATCTTGCTCATTACACCCTGGGAAACTGCAGAGAATCCTTCATAGCAGCGTCTGCATTTTGCACCACAGACAGTACTACCTAATACATACTACTAGCAACATAATGCTTTTCTTTAGTATCCTGCATTCCCATAGGTGTTTTGGCCAGTGTGAACAGTGCCATTGTCCAACATGGAGTGCTGGCTCCAAGACCAATCTCACTGGTACAATGACCAGTGATACAGATGCAGGTTTATCTACTGGTCTCAAATCCATAGTACAACTTAAATTTTGCAGGTCTGCTACTAATGTTTTATTTAAATTAGTGAACTGCAGGAATTAAATTCCTTAGAATGGGAAGTATTATCAACACGGGCAAATGTACAAAGTAGATGTGAAGATTGGACCTTATCTGTGAGGAAATTGCTCTACTTGTCCAGTCAATTTGTAACCAAGGTTTTTATGATGTAGGCTTTACTGTGGGGGGTGGGATATTAATTGTGTCAATTAGATTCAATCTATAATGCTTGTTCCACATGTCAACCATTACAGTAAATATCCTTTTGTTTTGAACTTTACAGATTTAATGATCAGAGTATGTTGTTTAGTATTGCAGAATAATTTCTCAATGACACGTTATTAGTCATTTCAATGCTACAGGGAAAATTGCTGAAGTGCATGATTAGAAAAAGAATATTTAAGGAGGTACAAAAAAAAAGGACGAGTGTTTTGATCACCAAGAAGAGAATAACATCCGAATGTAACCTGTCGGTTCATTCGGAAATTAAACTATTTTGATTGATATTTCATGGAGGCAATTAGACTTGGTAGTTTTGGTTATCATTACTAGATAAAGCACATTAAGCGGCTATTGGATGATGATTAAATCATCTGTAGACTTATACATGCATAAGTGAGGAAATCACAAGCAAATATAGCAGGAGGATCTGAACACATTAGTTTGTCATTTATTTCAATATTTCTGGATTCTGTCAAGCCAGCTGCAGCCCCCTAAACACTACTCCTGCATCTTCAAAGTGGGTCTCCGAGTATTTCCCACAATACAACCATAAATACCCTTCAAAAGTATTCCAAAGGCTGTGAAGTGAGATATTCTGAGGTCATGAATGATGACAAAACAAGGTCCCTATGATTGTATCAAGCCTTTGTCAGAGGTTGGTAAATATTGAACGTAGAAACCACATCCATGTAGTCTTCTTCAAAAGAAACAAAGAAAGGTGTAACTTATTAAGACACAGATTGTACAGGTTATAGAATTTATTTTGTACCTTAAAATGTAACAATGCTGAGTGACTTTCTTGGTGGCATATATTGTGGAACATAACAAAGACTAACATACGAATGTAACCTGTCTGTTTATTCGGAAATTAAACTATTTTGATTGATATTTCATGGAGGGCAATTAGACTTGTTAGTGCCTTCTCAAGACAGAGGGATGACTGATGGTGGTGGTTTAACCCAAGTCATCACACTTCAGGCAAGGGGAGATGTTGAGAAGGAGAATCCTCATAGTAACCTCTGCCAATGTGAGAATTGAACCCATGCTGTTGGCATCACTTTGTATTGCAAACCAGTCATCCAGCCAACTGAGCTAATTTAATTAAACTCAAGAATATACTAGATTAGAAAGTGAATAATTGCTATTTGTAATGAGCTATGGTTAAGTATTCCGTACACCAATGTTGATGTTTGTTTTGTTCCACAAATCCAGACAACACAAGTTTTCTGTTCAACAGCAGCAGCTTTATTATTGGACAGCCAGTGGGAGATTCAAAGCGTCTCTAAAGTAGCCGAGTGCCTACTTGTAGCGACTCTTCCTCACGAATCTCTGCCTTACAACCCAGACACAGTATATTTTATAGGAATTGAACAAAGACTTATCAGTCACATAGTTGATTGACATCACAGAACTTAAAGTAGGTAATTATGCTGTTACAAAACCGGATGAATGTCTATGTCCTGAAAGAACGTGTGAATGGACTAGAGAAACCGATTATCGTATCTTCCATGAGTATGTGTTAATGGAAAGGAATTAAGGCAGAAAGGTTTTGCCTGACACAAATGGGAACTCATATAGCTAAGCTAATATGGAGGAGTGGTAAATGGGGGGATTCTCATATCTATATTAATATGGAGTGGAAGTGAGACAATGGGAGAGGGAGGCAGTTAACTAGGTTGTGGCCAGTGCTATTAGTGCTGTCTGGAAAGGACAACGTTCTTGTCTAGGCTTACGTGCATGGAATGGGGGAATCGACATGTGCGGATTGAAAGATTGCAGGCTTTCAGTTACTGTTGCGTAAGTTTTTTTTTGGTAGCAGGATTTTTAACCCTAAAGTCCCCAGCGTGCCCTGGAAGAGAAGTAAAGCATGGAACTAACCCCTCTGTGACATTTTAACTTCCTCACCATGGGCAACTCTAGTGGAAGATTTCTAATCTTTTCTGCTCTTTTGTCACTTGAAAAGTCACCTGTATGTCTGTAAAAAAAGGAAGAGGGTTGATTAACTGATTTGCATACTGTACATTTTAATTCAATGAGGTCACCTAAACACCCCTTCTGCTCCTGTCTCATCACTAGCTATTCTTCATCCACTTTCACCATGCTAAGGCATTACCTTTGTCTCACTGCAGGAAAGATGTCCCCACACCACCGTAAATGGTGTATCTACATTCTCGAGACTAATTGCAGTTGATCTGCAGAGCTGATCATGGCCAAATCCCTGGACCTCAAAGACATGGATCCTTGAACTCTAGGAGAACCAAGCTTTTGATTGACCCTGGTCAAACTCCTGGACTGGAACCAGATGAGCCCTTTGATGGACTCTGGTGGCACTGACTGACTGTCCATAGTTCCCCTTCCTACCATTAATGACTGTTCCTATTTGCCATTAGGCTTTATGTTTTAACTTCAGAATCTCATTGCTGAGTGGCAACAACCTTATTTCCATACATTTGTATTTCATTAAACTTCAATTCCCTTTATTTCTCTATGACTTTGATTTCTTGTCTCCTTCCACGAGTAAGTTGGTGGAAAATCCTGACATGTAAATCTGAATGAGTACCTGGTGTCTGCGGCTCTCTGAGCCTTCACCTAATGCTGTCTTTACAACATTGTTCCTGTATCATCCATGGACATCATCGTCCCTACTCTTCATCCATGCATGTTACCATACGCAAACCACCAGCCTTGCCATACTGACATTTTTTATAAACCCACCGCTTCCCACAGCTACCTGGATTGTACCTCTTCCCACCCTACCTCCTGCAAAAATGCCATCCCGTATTCCACTCCGCCTTCGCCGTATCTGTTCCCAGGAGGTCCAGTTCCACCACAGAAGACACCAGATGGCCTCCTTCTTTAGAGACTGCAATTTCCATTCCCACGTGGTTAAAGATGCGCTCCAACGCATCTCGTCCAAATCCCGCACCTCCGCCCTCAAACCTCAGCCCTCCAACCGTAACATGGATATAACGCCTCTGGTGCTCACCTTCCACCCTATCAACCTTCGCATAAACCACATCATCTGATGACATTTCTGCCACCTCCAAAAGGACCCTATAACCAGGGATATATTTCCCTCCCCACCCATTTCCACTTTCCGCAAAGACTGTTCCCTCCGTGACTACCTGGTCAAGTCCACGGCCCCCTACAACCCACCCTCCCTTCCTGGCACCCTCGCCTGCCACCGCAGAAATTGCAAAACCTGCACCCACACCTTCTCCCTCATCTCCATCCAAGGCCCCAAAGGAGCCTTCCACATCCATCAAAGTTTCCCAACATTGAGATCCATTTTTTTCTTTTTCTTCATCACATATTCCCAACTTTTTCACCACGTCTCACTCCACTCCAGGGATAGGAAAATTCCCCTCACTCAGCATGCATTGCGATTTTATTTACATACAAAGGAGTAGCAAAATCTGACTACTAAAAGCTGGCATTGAGAAATTGCTCAGAATGTTGCCTATGACATGTGAAAACACGCAATTGCACTGAAAGTTTAGTTGATGACAACACCAAGTCGTAATTTCAGATGAAGTTCTGTCCAAATTCTTCAGTTTTTGACTAAGGTAAATTATAAGAACATGACACTAAAACAAAGGACTGTAGATGCTGGAGATCTGAAACAAAACCAGAGGGCGTTGGAGAAACCCAGCAGGTCTGGAAGGGTCTGTGGAGAGAGAAATAAAGTTAACATTTTGAGTTTGGAAACACCTTTCTTTAGGACCCACAAAAATTGTTCAAAGTGAGATCGAGCTCAGCCAGGTGAAGGAGGATTGTGGTGAATGAACGCTGCTCAAGATTCTCCTTAAAGAATAGGAGGACAATATTCAATCCATCCCGATGGGATTTGGAAGTGTTGGGAGGCTTGCACATCCATGGTGAGGGAGGCAAGTGAGAACAGAAAACCAGATGGTGTGAAACTGATGTAAATTGGCAGAAGAATCACAAATGTAAGTGGCAAAAAACTGAATAAGGGGAGAAAATAGACTGACAATCAGAAGAAATAAGATCAATTGGGCAGGAAGAGATTGAATTGATGAATCTGCTTGGGCAGTCTTGACTGTGAATCTTAGGAAGGAGTTAGAAGCAAGCTGTATGTAACCTGGCAACTATGAGGTGGGAAGCTGAGGAGTGGAGATCTCCATTTCAGAAGAAAAGTCATATCAGACTCACAATGTTAACTCTGTTTTGCTCTCCACAGATGCTACCAGACCTGCTGAGTTTCTCCAACATTTCCTGTCTCAGTCGCAATAAAAGGTTTTGATAAAACAAACTGCCTGTTTCTAAACAAACTCACAACTCATTATGTAACTGTAGTCCAGCATTTAATGTGGACTTAAAACATTCTGAGGAAGGGTCACTCAACCAGAAGCATCAACTCTGATTTCTCTAAACAGACGCTGCCAGACTTGCTGAGCTTTTCCAGCAATTTTTGTTTCCATTTTTGATGTGTACTTGATGGACTGAAAGGCCTCAATTTGCAAAATTGTGCCAATGGTATTGTCATTCATCTGATGCAGAAGTTCTAAGATCAATCAGTGCCACTTCTGTATGTTAGTCTCTGTACTTAGTCCGATGACAAAAATCACTGCATAACCCTGCCAAAAATTTCTTGTTTTATCATTTAGAGGAAGTCAGGGCTCCTAAACTGTGTTTTTAGTTTCTTATGCAGACAAATTATCCAAGGAGTTTTGAATAAGTTTTCAAACTCAATATGTACTTATCGGACATATCAGTAATCCTCAGGCTCATCAGCAGTTCAACTACAACAACGGAACATCGATTTAGTTGTGTCAGAGTGAGAAGCTGCTGGCAGATATCGATTGCTAGTTATTAAGCTGTGGTACCTGTTTGACATCAGCTACACTCCCAGTGTGATGTTCAGAACTAGCAGAACCAATTCGTCAGAGTTAGGTTCCTTCAAAAGCTAATTCATAGCCCTGTTATCAATCAATAAGTATGAAACTGCCATAAATAAACCATGCATGTATCAAAATATGGTAATTATTGTTTGAAGGGAACAATATGTTTAAAGCCATGTAATTTAGTGTTCATGCAGTAATTCATACTTGCTACCAATGTAGTTGTGAAATTTTGAAATTAGTGCCTTGCAGGAATGATGATAACTATCCCTCTCACCCCCAACTTCAGTTATGAATAACTGACAAAAGCTTAGCCATGAAATGCATAAATTTCAAGGCTGTAATTTTGTTAAATGGCCATTAGTTACAGAGAGAGAAAAAAATCCTGCCTCATTAAAATTGGAGCTTTGAGTCCATAGCACATCATTATAAAGGTCATTGCCTTCTGTTTGCCCAAGTAAAGCAAATGCTAGAAACAGATAGCAAGTCTATTAGCAAACGACAAAAGGAAAGAAGAACCTTTCCAGTTCAGCTCCTTCACCAGAGCTCCCTTAAAACATAGGAGTAACTGGTCCCCCAATGCACTTGCAAAGAAAACTCTCAACTCTTGATACATTGTTAATGTTTTCATATAAAATAGGATTTAATTCGAAATAAAGATAAACAATTTGAGAAGTCCTGATACAAGGTTAACTGTATTTTTCCAAAGTATCTCACTTGCGTTACTTTAAAGAGATATAATGAACAAAACTTTAGAAATTAATTTTATTCTGTATATATATCACTGATATTAGAAAATAGCAGGGTGGAAATTTCTTGTGATTTGATCCTGGCAAAACTCCTTGGAATTAATTCCCAGTGATTGTGCCCACTCATGCCACCTGATACTATTGCCAGATTTGTGATCTTAAAGCAATGGCATTTACTAATATGATAGTGTGAAAATACATGTGTCTTAATGGACTAGATCTCTGATACCTAGCTGAACCACACAGTTATAGAGATGCACAGCATGGAAATAGACCCTTCTATCTAACTTGTTTATGCCAATCAGATATTCTAAATCAATTTAGTCCCATTTGCCAGCACTTAGTCCATATACTTCTAAACCCTTCCTATTCATTTACCATCCAGATACCTTTTAAATGTTATAATTGTACCAGACTCCTCCACACCCTCTGGCAGCTCATTCCATACACGTACCACCCTTTGTGTGAAAAGGTCGCCCCTTAGGTTCCTTTTAAATCTTTCCCCTTTCACCCAAATCCAATGCCATCTGTTTCTGGACTCTCCTAACTCAGGGAAAAGACTTTGTCTATTTATCTTATTCATGCCATTCATGATTTTATAAACCTTTATAAGGTCACCCCTGAGCCTCCAATGCTCCAGGGAAAACAACCCCAGCCTATTCAGTCTCTCCCTGTAGCTCAAATTCTCTAACCCTGGCAACATCCTTGTAAATCTTCTCTGAAGCCTTTGAGGTTTCAGACAGCACATTCCAAATCCAAGATATCTACAGTTAAGAATGAGGGCAACAGATTTATAGGAATGTTATTACCTGATTGTTTCTCTCCAAGTCATACACCATTGTGACTTGGAACTCAGTCGCAATTCCTTCACAGCTGTTGTGTCAAAGTCCTGGTGCTCCCTTCCAAACAGCGATGTGGATTGTCCTCGCCAAATGGACCACAATGGTTCAAGAAGGCAGTGCACGAACAAATTCGGAAGGGTAATTATGGATTTTAAGCAGTGATGATCTAATGTGAAACACCATTGCCAATATAATGTGGTCAGAGAGGTCTCTGCATGTTAGCCCTTGTAAGTATACCATGAGCACTTGGTTCTTGTTGAAATGAATGTTTTAAAGTCTATTAATCACACTATTGCTTTACACTCTGTAAAATCCTAAGCTTACACATAGTCTGAACTCTGTCCTTATATACAATGCAAAGATGCACCAACTGAAAGCAGATTAAGACTATTATGACTGCTATGGAAGGTAAGATGGGTGCCGGCATACTGTAAAATCATATGTTGTGAAATCATTTAATTATTTTAAATGTAGATTTTTAAATTTTAGATTTTGTCATGTGTAATTAGGTACAGAAGTACAGGAGTACAGTGAAAAGAGTCTAATGTCACCACACATGGAGTCATCTTAGATACCAAGGTAACTAAGTACAAAAAATTATGTACAAAGTAGGAAGGGAAATGGGTGTTAAAAAGTTAAGTATTTAAGTATTCAAAGAATAGTACAAAAATAAAGAAATAAAGTTAATATTAAAATCTTTTGTAATTTAAACGAGGAAATTAAGGAATGAATTAAAAGTTCAACAGTCTTTAATAAGTGCTCCACTTATCTCAGCCTGGGAGACCTCAGCTGCTGTAAAACCTTCATTGTTGAAACTGCTGCCTTTTTGATCTCCCCCAGTGCCTTGGGAATGTGCCTGGGCGGGATGCAATCACATGCCAAGCTGAGACATGGCTATGAGCTGCCAAGAGACGAGCCTACATACCGCTGAGAGACCAGGCTGGGCCCCACCATGAGTCTCCGAGAGACCAGGCTGGGCCCCACCATGAGTCTCCGAGAGACCAGGCTGAGAGCTGCTGAGAGACCAGGCCGAGAGCCACTGAGATACCAGGCTGGGCCCCACCACGAGCCGCTGAGTGCTGCCGCAATGCGGAAAGGTGAGGCTGGTCTTTCATGTATGTTGCCTTTCTGGGATCAATAGAAAATATAACACCACTGCTGACAACTATCATGACAAATGGTCAGAACTCAGGATTTGTCATGGTATTAAATTTTGAATTCCAACATGTGTTCTTTTTTAACAAAAAGAGGATATACAGCCAGAAGATGACTGTGGATGTAAATCTGTGAGTTCCTGGTATATCCGTGAGTGGAACACATGGAATGTCACAACTGAAGAGGTGCCAATGAACTTCAAACCCTTCAATAGTAGAATGGCTATTAAAAACAAACTGGATGTGATCGCCTATGGATGCAGAGATAATGAGGGAGCTGCCTCTTGTAGATTATGTCCTAAATTACAGATGTGGTTGTGTGGAGCAACCCAGCTAGAGTTGGCAGGTAGGTCAGGTTAGCAGGAGCTCTCACACCAGAGCCTGCAATAAACTCAAGTCAATAGATCCACTGGGAGAGGTGGACTTGGCAGAGGCAGGCAGAAGATCACAAGCATAATGAAGAAATGATCTCCAGCATCAGAAAAGAAAATTCCTCATTGCCACAATTGTTAAGTCAAGGATTCACCATGTAAAGGGAACCTCTCCAATGGATGGTTTGCAGCCATAGTTTTGGGCCATCGTGTACTAGCTGGGTTTATGTTCAGGCGGAAAGAGGAAACACAGATGGCATCAATCCCAACTGGCCACCAAGATCCTATTTCTCAGTAGCTGATGGTGTCTCGATTAGCTGGAGTTGATCTGACACTCTGAGGAAAATCCCAGTACCATCTTCACCCTGCCACCTCAGCCCTTACTTGAGGTAATTGGCTGTGAACCGCTGAGGGCGAGCAGCATCACAGTGAATCCCCATTCTGCAAAAAGCACTCAGGGACAGGAACGTATTGAATCAGACACCTGCCATGTTGCTTTCAGGTTTTCCCTCAGTTCAGCCACCGGCCTAAAAAGCTCAGAAACGTTCTGCCCAACGTTTCAGATGAATGAGGAAGTAAGCGAGGAATGAATTCTGTGACTCACTGAGTGAGGGAGAAAATGGATCACGTATGAAAGTGCGAACACCCAACTGCAAAAATCAATGGAAATGCTTAGAATTATTCAGAGAGTAGAGAAACAACTGATACAACAAAAATGACAATTTCACAGATACTTGGAACATGAAGATGCCTGACATTCTCAAGGTTCCTGGGTTCATATTAATTTACCAAGCAGTCAGTGCCGTGATTTGAAATGGGAAGTGCTGCCAACTTATAATTCTTAGTAAGCTGATAGAATCACTCATCGGTTTGCTGTTAAAATACAGTTGCTCAAGGGAACGCTGACTATGTGCCTAGGATGCATCTAAAGGTGACAAGCAACTTTCCAGTAACTTCATTTCTTTGCAGTGTGACATAACAGTTACTGTAACAGACTGGCTCAAGAGTATGAAGATTTTTTTTAAACTGGAGTCTCAGAACCCTAAGGACAGTGTATAAATTTGTCAGCAAAGTGATTTGTTTGCACCACAAAAGCACATTGATGCAGCAAAATAAATCTTGGTTGGTTAAAATGAAAAATAAAGTACGTCAAAGGCTCTAATGGTGAAATTGTTAATAAGATAAATCGCTTCTATATATTCCCTGCAATATTATTTTGGTGCTTTTTACATGGAATTTAGCTTCCAGTGCTCTCCTTTCTCATTTGCTCTCCCTTTTCTTTCCCACCTCCAGCTACAATCCCTCACTTTCTCATCCAATCCTTTCTTTACTGAATCATGCTGCATTTTATACAGCGGCCTATTGACACTGATGTAGTGTCGCTTCAGGAAGCATTCAGATGTTGGTAAAGTTAATAATAGGCAACACAATGAAAATTTACTTGTACATCGACTGGAGAAAGTGGAAAAAAGAATATAACTGAATGGAAACTTTCTCATTGGAAAGAAATGCAAAGGAACTCAAGTGCAGATCTCTTCTCCAGTTGGGGAAGTTAGTGAGACTGCTTGGCAATCTTGCTTGGTAGTCAGGATTGAAGGTTTTAATTTTGTTTGAACACAGTTAGTAGGCTGCTCATCCACTTCTAACTGAAAGTGACAATTAGTCAGTGGCTGTCAGTGATCATTCAGTGATTGCTTGCCAGAATCAAGACAGTGACAGCAAAGCAAGACTGGATATCAAAATGGGATATTGGTGGAAATTGAACTTTTATATCTTGGTCTCTGAGTGGACAGGTTGAGTTAAACTATGTCTTTGAATGTTGAATTTTGCTAGTGGCCAAAACAGGTTTATTTCATCCAATCATTGTTTTAATACAAAAGTTAACGGTAGGACCCTGGGGAGTATTGCTGGACAAAGAGACCTTGGGGTGCAAGTGGATAGCTCCTTGAAAGTGGACTTGTAAGTAGATAGGATTGTGAAGAAGGCATTTGGCACGCTTGCCATCATTGGTCAGAACATTGAGTACAAGAGCTGGGAATGACATGTTGTGACTGTAGATGAAATTGGTGAGGTGACTTTTATAATACTGTGAATAATTCTGGTTGCCCTTCTATAGTAAGAATGTTGTTAAACTCGATAGGGTACAGAAAAGGTTCACAAAGATGTTGCCAGGACTAAAGGCTTTGAGTTATAGGGAGAGGCTGAATAGGCTAGAGCTATTTTCCCTGGAGCATCAGAGGCTGAGGGGTGAGATCTTATAGAGTTTTATAAAATCATGATGGACTTGGATAGGGTAAGTACCCAAGGTCTTTTCCCTCGGGTGGTGGAGTCCAAAGCCAGAGGAAATAGGTCTAAGGTGAGAGGGGAAAGATTTTAAAAAGGAACTTCGGGGTAATGTTTTCATGCAGAGGATGGTGTATACATGGAACAAACTGCCAGAGGAAGTGGTGGAGTCGGCTACAATTACACCATTTAAAAGGCATCTGGATAGGTATATGAATAGGAAGGGTTTAGAGGGGTATGGCAAATGGGACTAGGTCAGACGAGGATGTCTGGTCAGTCCAGATAAGTTGGACTGAAGGGTACGTTTCCATTCTATACAAGTGTATGACTGTATAAATACAAATATTTGTAGCTCATTAAAATCAAAGTTGGTCAAGCATGCTTTAGAGTCATATCGCACAGAAGAGCCCATTTGGCCCATTCAGTTTGTTCCAATCTATTTGAACTAATCCTATTTCCCAGCTCTTGGTCTGTAGCCTTGAATGTTATGACATTTAAATGCTCATCCACCCACTTTCTAAAAGTTATGAGGTTTCCCATCTCTACTATCTTCCCAGGCAGTATATTCCAAATCACTACCACTGCCTGGGTGAAAAGATTTTGCCTCAAACCCCTTCTAAACTTTAACATTAAGATTTTGCCCGCTTGATATTGACCCGTTACTAAAGGAATCAGTTGCTTTCTATCCCTCCTTTAAAAATATGAGCATCCATGCACAAATATTGGAAAAGATTCCTCTAATGCCCTCTGAATATCAACAACCCAAAAGAAAGCACAAATAGAAACATGAAAAGAGAAATCTGATGTTCACATAATCCCTTTGAGATTTCTTTCTTGTTCCTACAAGACCTGTGGGCCCAATTTTATAAATGTATGAAATAAAATGCGATAAACTTTATTAACAGAATAATTGTCAACACATTTTATGAGCAAAACTGTCTCCAGTGTTTGAATGTCATGAATTAATTTTGAAAATGTGCAATGTTCGCTACACAGTATAAAGATTCCGTGAACATCAATGACCAGCTAAGAAGAATGAGATGGCTTCTTATAGAAAGTATAAAATTCTAACAGGACCAGACAGGTTAGGTGCAGGAAGGATGTTCCTGATGGAGGGGTTGTCCCCAGGGGGCATTGCTTAAAGATAAGGGATAAACCTCTGAGGTCTGAGATGAGAAATTTCTTCACCCAGAGAGTGGTGAGGTTGGAGAATTCATTAACACAAAGTGGTTGAGGTCAAAATGTTATGTGTTTCTCAAGAAGGAATTAAGTATATGTGGCTAAAGGTATCAGGGGATATGGGGAGAGGGTGAGATTAGAGTATTAAAGCTTAATGATTGACCATGATCATAAATGAATTACAGAGCAGACTCATGGGCTGAATGGCCTACTCATGCTCTGATTTTCTATGTTTCTAAGTCTTATACTGGATGCTGTTGAATGATGGTGGAAACTTTGACCAGCTACTGGGAGACTCCTTCTAATCAAGTAGCCCGATGCTGCTTAAATATCCAACAGATCCATTGAGATAGACAGAGTTAGTGTGTCTTTCAAAAAAGCAATGCAACATTCTATTACTTTTGTACTGGAATGACACAGTGGAATAGATTCTGGAGCAGGCTTTGATCTTGCAGCTTTCTAATACAGCCAAAAGAGTGCTCAAAACAAGGAACATGAGTTGTTAACATTGCTCTGCTTAAATAACGCAGTCTATATAAGAACAATAGCTTTGTCGCACAGGGCTTGAAAATCACTGCTAAGGCTGTGTGCTGCTGATCGCCTGATTAATGCAAAAGCTCAGCGGTTAGAGGAGGGCATGTCACTATAATTAATTGGGATGGTAGCCTTTTTAGAAACCAATTAATTGGTCACTACCACAAATATAACTCCTTGCGTCCTGGCACCAGTAAAGCGAGATGACCTCTTTCTTTCAGCTCCAACCTTCAACTTCAGCCTTCTGTACAACATGTAGCTGAGTACATTTACCTGCTAATTATTTTCTGTCTCAGTAATTATCAGGGTCATTCAGAAGTTGCAGTGCAAAAGTATGAAAAGCTCTCTGATAGTCTTGAACTTGTGTTGTATTAACTTTATTCTGCATGTCTTACCCTATCGTATTGTAACTTGTGTTATTGTATGTGGAGTAGGTCTGGCCTATTCCTCGCAAACCTGTTTCGGTCATCTGAGCCATCCTCCACTTCATCTGGCAGTCTAAGATGGATTATGCCTGCAAGGACACCATGTGCAAACGGCGCTTTTGTGCGGCTGCATTAAGCAGTGTGTCGACCCTCAGTACATAAACACCAAGTTTCACCAAGTGGTTTTACCCATCCCCGGTGTTGAGAAGGATGTGCTTGGTCTCACTGGTGCGGAACATTCCAAGTGATTGGATCATTTCCTATCACCTATTCTTTGTGGAGAAATTTGCAAAGAAAACCACTCAAGACCCTATGGGAAAAAGAGAGGGTGGATTCTGGTGGGTTGTCCTCTGAGCAGACTGTCAAAGCCATTTTGTATAATTCCTCATCACCTGAACTTTCCAACAGTTACTTAATCGATGGTAAGAAGGGCACTAGCTGTGAGATTTTTCATGTATGCCTGCTCTGTCCGCCTTCGAGGTTCATCCCGAGCAGCTCCAAGAAGCAGGACCCATTGGTCTGTTCCCCAGGACACACACTGACACATTGACTGTGTCTGGAGTGCCATCTTGCTGGAAGATGCTCTTTGATCTGCCCAAAACCCGTTGGTTTAACAGAGCAAGAATTTGGCCTTGACTGACTGTTGCAGACTGGCACATTTGAAGATCCAGGACGATGTGACAAAGAACTCATTAAAAAATGGGGCAGCTGCCACCAAAATGCAGTGCAGAAAGACCACCATCTAAGGTCTTTCTGCTGAAGTTAAATGGGGTAGACAAGCAGGAGGCTGGAAGAACACAGCAAGCAGCATCTGGAGGTGGAGAAGGCGACATTTCCGGTATCACCTTTCTTCAGGACTGGGTGTGGGTGTGGGGGGAGCTGCAGTAAAAGGAGGTGATAGGAGCAGGGTGGTGAAGTGGGGATAGGTGAAGACAGGTAGAGGGTACGATCTGGTTGGTCAATGGGAGGAATGAATCCGGTAGCTGGCTAGGAGGAGTGGAAGTAAGGGGCAGTGCTGTGAAGGGGCTTGGGGGATGGGAAGGGAGGCTATTTGAAATTAGATAACTCAACGTTGAGTCCTTTGGGCCGTAGGCTGCCCAGGTGGAAGCTGAGGTGTTGTTCCTTCAATTTTCAGTTAAGTTAATTGTGGCAATGGAGGAAGCCAAGAATGGTCATGTCAGAAAGGGAGCGGGAAAGGGAATTAAAATGCGTGGTGACTGACATGTCTGGTCAGCCCTTACTGGCTGGCTGAGATGTTCAGTGAACTATTCCAAGTCTACATTTGGTCTCCCCGATGTCGAGAAGACCACATTGGGAGCACCTGATCTAGTGAACTAGGTTAGAAGAGAGACAGGTGAACTGCTGTCTCATCTGGAAGGACTGTTTGGGGGCCTGGATGGAGGTGAAGGGAGTGGTGTACCAGCAGGTTTTGCACCTTTTTTGGTTGCAAGGGAAGGTACCTAGGGGTCAAGGTCAAGTGAGGAGGGTGGTGTGAACCAAGGATTGACGAAGGGAACGGTCCTTGCGGAATGCAAGGAAAGGTGGGGAGGGGAAGATGTTCTTTGTGGTGGGGTCTAGTTGGAATTGGCGAATGTTTGTAATGATGATGCGTTAGATATAGAGACTGGTGGGGTGGTAGGTGAGGACAAGGGGGACTCTGTCTTTATTGTATTCGGAGAGGGGTTGTTTAGAGCAGTGGAATGGGGAATGGAGGTGGTGCAATGGAGGGGTGTCTGGATGACAGAGAAGGGAAAAGCACATTGTTCACAACTGGGAAGCTTGGGAGTGGAATGTCTCCTAGTCTGAGCAGGGGCTAAGGATTTGGGAGAATGGGATGGAGTTCTTGCAAATACTGGATGGGAGGAGGTGTAGTCTAGGTAGTTGAGAGAGTCTGTGGGTTTATAGTAAACATTTGTCTGGAGACTGTCACCAAAGATAGAAATGGAGATGTCAAGAAACAGAAGGGAGGTGTCTGAGATGGACCAAGTGAATTTGAGGACGGGGTGGAAGCTGTGGGCGAAGTCGATGAACTCCTCCAGTTCAGCCTGGGTGCAGGATGCTGCAACGATGCAGTCATCCATGTAACAGTGAAAGTGTTGGGGCACAGCGCCTGTGAAGGTACTGAAGAGGACCCACCAAGTGCCTCAAATAAATGTAAATATATATAAGTAAGAAATGCCTTTGCTTTGTTGTTTGGATAGTCAAACTCCGATGTTTGTTTCTTCATACATTACTGTACAGAACCATACTGCTTTAGTGAATATGTTTATACATAAAGATATTTCATGAAAGCTATTTTATGAATAAAGTATATTTTTGAAATAAAAAATGTCACTTGAAGTTGAACTTCTATTTATCCTATTTTATTCTATATTATTGTAGATTTCTGTGAGGATAGCTCTCATTTGCACATATGCAAGACCGACAGACCTTGTTCCATCAACAGTTGTAGAAGGGGTTAATGTCACTGCCAGTTTTACAGAAACTGTTTCTATTTCTTCTGTTTATTTTCTTTAACAACTGCGGCAAATGGAATGTTTAATGGCTTAAGTACAGGACCAATTTTCCATTTGATTGGTTATTTGAATGAAGGGCAGTGCACACTTAACTAAACTGCAGTAAAATAATGAATTTGAAAAGAAACACGGATACTGGTCTACTGCTACAGTAGTAGACTCGCCAACTTTAAGGACATTTAAATGGGCATTCGATAAACAAATCAATGAAAATGAAATAGTGCTGGATTGGTAATGGGCTTCAGATTGGTTTCACAGATCAGAGCAACGTTGAGGGCTGAAGGGCCTGTTCTGACCTGTAATGTTCTGTGGTCATGAGGCTAACTTGATGCCTCAATATGAGGATTTTTCTGGAACAAGATCCATATAATTCTTGCAGCTCTTTTGTTGCTGATTGTGTGCATCCAGATTTTAACAGCATGTAAACTCAAGGTCACAGGGGACTTCACACATAAAATCATTGAATTGTAATTTAACTTTACAATACTGCACTGACTGTTACCTAGAATGGGCTGTAAATGGGAACCATTGTTATGCTCTTTCGCTTTACAACATCTCAATATTCGTAGGTTGCTTGTATAACACAGGAGACAGACTGAAGGGCACTGACAGGAATGACAAGAGAACGATGAAATGGTAAAAAAATTTGAACAAAAGTTCTGAAAAAGTGTCGTACAGGACAGATTGTGGAATCTAGCTCTTTTCTCTATTTTCTCTTTCTCATTTACTCCTAGCCATGTATGCAAGCAACCATGTAAACATTACACTTTTAAAATCCTACAATATAAACAAGGCTCAAAGACAGACCTTTGAAACGATGTTGATCTAGGTTTCAGGTCTGGCAGAGTATCTAGTGTCACAGGGAAGAAAATGTATTTCAATTTTCCACTGCAGCTATGACTAGTTCCAATGGATCCTGTACAGAATGTTTCTGCATTCATTTTAGTCGATTACTTTATTGGGAGTTGGCCTTTCTCACTTATGCACAAATCCACGCAGATACAGTGAAAACACTTTTTTCCATCCAATAACTGTTAGCACCAAAGACAATGGGTACTACAAGTGCAAAAATAACACCAAATAAAAAGAAGATATAAAATCACAAATGCTTAAATGTTACAATAAAGAAAGAGGCCATTCAGCCTAACAAGTTCGTACTAGTCCTCATCTTGTACACAAGCAAATACTGTAGTTTGAAACATATACTCACTTTGTGCTGATAGTTATTTCAGTCCTTTCCTTTAGCAACTTGATTTAGAGCCAGAGTGAGAGAGCTGCACAGCATGGAAACAGACCCTTTGGTCCAACTTGTCCATGCCAAACAGATATCCTAAATTGATCTAGTCCCATTTGTCAGCACTTGGCCCAGATCCCTCTAAACCCTTCCGATTTATATACCCATCCAGATGCCTTTGAAATGTTGTAATTGCACCAGCCTCCAGTACTTCCTCTGGTAGCTCATTCCATACACATACCATCATTTGCATGAAAAAGTTGCCCTTTAGATCCCTTTTATATCTTTCCACTCTCACACTAAACCTATGCCCCCTAGTTCTGGATTTCCCCACAACAAGTAAAACACCTTCGCTATTCACCCTATCCATGCCCCTCATGATTTTATAAACTCTAAAATGTCACCCCTCAGCCTCTGACACTCCAGGGAAAACAGGCCCAGCCTATTCAGCTTCTCTCTATAGCTTAAACCCGACAACTGTGGCAACATCTTTGTAAATCTTTTCTGAATCCTTTCAAGTTTCACAACATTCTTTCTATAGCACGGAGACAAGAATTGCGCACAATAAATTAGTCTCGATTGTTGACACAGTTTTGGTCTCAAGCATCATTCCAGAAACAAATTCTGCAACCTCACATCTCTGCAAAAACATTTATCCTGCTCTTGATTACATTTAGACTTGCCCCCTTTAATCCTTTGTACTTGATCAATCAAGTAATAAAAACTGTAGCTTCCCAATCCCATTCTTTTATCATTTTGACACTTTTATTATATTGTTCATGCTCTGTATTTGTTCTAACAAAAACAGACACAGCCCTTCAAATCTTTCTTCATATTTCCTCGCACCATCCAAAGCGCTGTAGGTCCTTTGTTGTAACCACGCTATCGAGTCAATGACCTTTCATGTTGTCTGAAAGTCTGGACTGAAAACAGTGGGTAAAACATAATGGCTATCCCTGAGGTGAGTTCGGTGGCAGGGGCGTGAGACAAGAAGGAGGCCTATAGGATTACTGTCACCTTCAGTCCAGGGAGAGTGGCCTTCCTGCCTCACTGCCAACTGAGATTATGAGGTGGGCATTTAATGCATCATCCCATATTTGCTAATCAAATACCATCCATTGGTGACTCACCATGTTGGAAGTCTGAAGAGCAAAGTCATTTTGGATTTGATCGTAATCATTGAAGGGGTAATTTGGTACCTCGGAGTAAGGTATCCAGTGCCTGATTAGGCAGCTAAGTATCAGGATTGGACAGTGTACTGACAGCCAACTCTTGACCTAATGATCCACAAACTCCTCATGACTCCATCCTACCCTCTTTCACCTATGGTTGCCTGGTGATGTTGGGTCTTTCATGGTGTGCCACGTCACCTTTTAGTGTGACTTGAAGTACACAATTGTTGGCTTCTGATTGACCAGCAGCTCTTTTGTGGGGTGGGGGTGGGGGGAGACATTAGAGGCAAGTGGCACAGAGTCCTTGATTCTAACAAAGGTTCATGATTGGTCCCTTTAAAGCAGTTAGTACACTGTCCTTCCCCAATGGAGGCAATTTCGGCCTTCACAGACAGTCTAGCTGGCAATGAGGTTCCCATTGTCTGTATTACACACACAGCCTAATATTTTACTTGAAGCCTTAAAGTTTACATCAGATTTTCTTTTTTCATGTTCAGCATCTTCTCAAACAAACTAAGATGTTAGATACCTTTTGTATCCACCCTGAGATGCTGCCTGTCGTGCTCTAGGAAATTACATGCTAAAATTAATTTGCTCTTCCACAAAACTGATCACATTTACATTCCATATAATTGTTACATTTACCTTTTGGACAAAATATGCACATTTTTCCAAAATCGAATTTCACATTTCACATTTTATCTCTTGCCCATTTGGTGAATTGACCTTGGCAATTTTGTTTGGTCTCCTAAAGAGACAAAAAGGGACTAAAGAGACTCCTAAGGAGACTCTTTGTCTTGTAAGTTCTAATGACACTGTGCAGTCTCCTATATATGAATAGATGTTGGCTATTCAGCCCCTCAAGTATGTCATGTTAATTATAATGGAATAACAATCAATTGCTAGTCAGGGCTAGGTTAGTTGATTTGATACAGTAAAATACATCATAATTTATGAAACAGACTTTATGGCACATAAATGATTTGTGTGAGCGCAGTTGGAAATCCACAAAGATCACTGTGAGGTAAAGTAGCAATATTATATACGTGGCAACCTTAAAAGTAAACTCCCCTGAAGGCAACTGTTATGAAGCAGAGGTTGACCCCGCTCTGAGAACTAAAACCAAAACTCCCAAAGAGGTGGACTTCACCTTATAACTTGTAAAAGGAGTGCAAAAGCTGGTATAACCTGCTTTTCAGCAATTTCTAGTTGTTAAATAAAATAAGTCTCTGACACTCACTTTAAAATCAATGAGTAATAATTTATTAATGTAACCCTAACAGTGAACAAATTAACTAACCTATTAGCAAACTAAATAAACCCCTTCTAACTAACTAATCCAGACTAAAACATGATTCTTGCGGTTATATTGTTTCAATAAAAACAAGTCCCATTCACATAACAAAAATAGAATTTACTCTCTTGAAAATACAGTCAGGTTACTTATTTTTCGGAATGTTCTGTGTTTTCTCTGTCCATTCTCCTCTCAGCAACACCTTCTCCATTGATTCATCTGTCAGGAATTTAGATGGTGCTTTCTCTAATGCATAAACGACTGTGAGAGCCAGCGATTATTTTCTGAGCTGAGGGTTGTTCACTCTGGTGGATGGTAGTTAGCTCTGGTGTCTTTGTCCAAATGTCCCCTTCTTTTCGACCAGTGATGATGCATCAATACTTCTTACAATAGGACAGGTCCTATGTTGGCAAAAACCATCAGATTTAAATTTAACTGTTTTTTTTGTGTATTGAAGTACCTGGCTCAAATTGATTGGGTAAAAAGTGAGGTCTGCAGATGCTGGAGATCAGAGCTGAAAATGTGTTGCTGGTTAAAGCACAGCAGGTTAGGCAGCATCTAAGGAACAGGAAATTCGACGTTTCGGGCCAGAGCCCTTCAAATTGATTGGCTAAATTCAAAAGACTGTTGTCTTGGTAAAAGCTAATGCTTGGCCCTCTAATTATTGGGCCTTTTGATACAAATGTTTCAGTTCAAATTCTCTGTGTACTTGCCTAGGCACTGAAAAAAGCACCATCTTTTAAAAGGACCACACAAAACTTTTCCCCCAGCACTTTACAAAAAACAAATTCTAACTTCCCACCTCCCATTCTATAAGTATTCCAACCAACTTCACAACACACCAGGGTTTATTCCATCATTTAAACAAATCAGAAATGATACATAGTAGAACCCCACCTTTCTGCCTTCCTTCTGTAGCATTTAGATTAGATTCCCTACAGTGTGGAAACAGGCCATTTGGCCCAACCAGTCCACACCGACCCTCTGAAGAGTAACCCACCGAGACCCATTTCCCTCTGATTAATGTACCTAGCACTATGGACAATTTAGCATGGCCAATTCACCTGACCTGCACAACTTTGGACTGTGGGAGGAAACCGGAGCACCCAGAGGAAACCCATGCAGACACAGGGAGAATGTGCAAACTCCACACAGACAGTCACCCAAGGCTGGAATCGAACTGGGACCCTGCTGCTGTGAGGCAGCAGTGCTAATCACTGAGCCACTGAACCACCGTGACGCCCCTGCAAATTAAATACACATTTGAAATACACATTTAATACCCTGCAAATTCAATACACTTTTGAAATTTTCAATTGATTTCTTAATATTTTGATAAAAGTGGGTAATCTCCATAGTAGCCTAAAATAAGACAGAGACTGATGTGCTGAGCATATGGTGCAGATTGACTGTAGTCAGTGCAATAGACACCTATAACTACAAGGCAGCCAATGTTCCCTCAGAACCTGGAGAAGTAGTTTTTAGTCTTAGCTAGACAGGTGCTTGAGGGGTTGGTGACAAAAAGGAAAGCATGGTACATCAACCACAGTGACAGCTGATCTTCCTGACACAATTTCTTTCATCTTACACCTCTTCAAACATGAAACCTCATACTCATGTACTTAAAATGCATTCCTAATTACATATTGGCTTGCAGATCAGCAAGGGACTCGGAGCTTGCATTTAAATGCCATGCTCCTCCTAGAGCTCAGATGGCACTTTGCATTTCAAGTTTTCCTGATTTCTCAGCTCGGCCTGGTGCACTGAAATATTGCAGTTGCCTTTTTTTTAATCTTCAATTTTCCAGCACTATTATTTGGAACAAAGATGCATTCATCTATTTTTGTTTCAAATTGTTTGTTCCTCTCACAATGGATTAGTTGGTAGCGCACTGCAGTCTGAGTCTGGTTGAGTGTGAAAGTCCCACTTCAGCAACTTAATCACAAAGTCTAAGTTGAGGGTTCAGTGCATGGAGTATTGTACTCTGAGGTGTTGTCTTTAACATGAAACCTGGTCTGCCCCTACAATTTGATGTGAAAGATCCATGCAAAGATCCAAGAAGTGGAAGTCACCAATGGACTCAAATTCTGCTTTGTTTATGTTTGCCTTACCCTCAAGCTCCATATTTCTAAGCCAGGCTTCCAATTTGAGCCAGGCGTCGTGTTGCCATGGTCTGGTGATGGAGGAAGCCAAGGACTTGCATGTCCTTGGTGGAGTGGGAGGGGAAGTTAAAGTGTTCAGCCACAGGGCGGTTAGGTTGGTTGGTGCGGGTGTCCCAGAGGTGTTCTCTGAAACCTTTCGCAAGTAGGCGGCTTGTCTCCCCAATGTAGAGGAAGCCACATTGGATGCAGCGGATGCAGCAAATGATGTGTGTGGAGGTGCAGGTGAATTTGTGAAGGATATGGAAAGATCCCTTAGGGCCTTGGAGGGAAGTGAGGGGGGAGGTGTGGGCGCAAGTTTTGCATTTCTTGCGGTTGCAGAGGAAGGTGCCGGGAGTGGAGGTTGGGTTGGTGGGGGGTGTGGACCTGACGAGGGAGTCGCAGAGGGAGTGGTATTTCTGGAACACTGATAGGGGAAGGGAGGGAAATCCTTGGTGATGGGGTGTGTTTGGAGGTGGCGGAAATGACGAAGAATGATATGATGTATCTGGAGGTTGGTGGGGTTGTAGTTGAGGACGAGTGGGGTTCTGTCCTGGTGGTGATTGAAGGGGCGGGGTACAAGGGTGGAGGAGCGGGAACTGGAGGAGATGCGGTAGAGAGCATTGTCAACTATGTGTGAGGGGAAATTGCGGTCTTTGAAGATGGAGGCCATCTGGGTTGTTCAATATTGGAATTGGTCCTCCTGGGAGCAGATGCGGCAGAGGCGAAGGAATTGGGAATATGGCATGGCATTTTTACACGGGGCAGGGTGGGAGGAGGTGTAATCTAGGTAGCTGTGGGAGTCGGTCGGTTTATAGTAAATGTCCGTGTTGAGTCAGTCGCCTGAGATAAAAATGGCGAGGTCTAGGAAGGGAAGGGAGGAGTATGAGACAGTCCAGGTAAATTTGAGGTTGGGGTGGAAGGTGTTGGTAAAGTGGATGAACTGTTCAACCTCCTCGTGGGAGCATGAGGTATCGCCGATACAGTCATCGACATGGCGGAGGAAAAGATGGGGAGTTGTGCCAGTGTAGCTGCAGAAGATGGACTGTTCCACATATCCTACAAAGAGGCAGGCATAGCTGGGGCCCATGTGGGTGCCCATGGCTACTCCTTCGGTTTGAAGTAAATGGGAGGATTGGAAAGAGAAGTTGTTCAGAGTGAGGAACAGTTTAGTCAGTCGAAGGAGGGTGTCAGTGGAAGGGTACTGGTTGGTTCAGTGGGAAAGGAAGAAGCGGAGGGCTTTGAGGCCTTCGTGCTGGGGGAATGGAGGTGTACAGAGACTGGATGTCCATGGTGGAGTTAAGGCATTGGGGACCAGGGAAGCAAAAATCATGGAGAAGGTGAAGGGCGTTGGTAGTGTCCTGAACGTAGGTGGGGAGTTCTTGGACTAAGGAATGAAGAGTCAACAATAATGAAAATACCTGCAAGGCTGAAGACAGGAGATTCGCAGACAGTTCAAACACCTTCGACATCTCAAAGATCAATTTGTTAAATGTCCTGAATGAATAACTATCCCAATCACTGAAGAAGTTCAGATCATTAAGAACTCTGAAAATTGTGTCCTGGCCCCACAAGGATCAACACTGACATTGCTCAATCAGCTTAGTCAGATTGCTGAACTTCGGTTAATCAAACTCAAGAGTTGGGTCTTATCGATGGAGAGCTTCCCTGTTCTCTTTCTGAGAAATTCTCTCTTTGTACTTTTTTTTTGTGTGTGCTGCCAGATTAGCATCAAGTTGGTGGCTCATGCACCATTCCCTCAGGAGTGTATTCCAGGGGATATCCATTGAACAACATGTTTTATGAAGTAAGTTTAATGGAATTTTGGCTGAACAATTGACTGAATAGAGGTCTCTATATCTTTAATTGAATATTTACCATGGATTTGTATTTTTCAAGGAAATGCAGACTTGTTAAAATAATCAGAAATCCCCAACCGTTAAATAAATCCCATTTTCCACATGATTTCTTCAATTTGAAGATGCCATCTACTCAAGATCATGAGTTTCTGCCACATTGAATCAATAACCAGCAGATCTTTGAGTACGTAATGCAGGATGTCTCACAGGATAAAGGAATCCAGAGTGTAGAATTTACATTCCTTTCTTTGCATTTCTGCTGTTACTCTGCCTCATTGCAAAGTGCTTAATGGCATAAAGCATGATGCAGTTTGATGGGCAAGCTGTCACTGGTTTAAATGACTGATAATGAACACCTCCCTGGCATTTGTTGATTGCAATCCCCTTACCATCGTCTGGAGAAAGTGAACATTAGGTACACAACACTCACTCCCTAGTATCTAAATGGCTGTTATTCCTTAATATACGCAAAGGCTTTACTAAAGCACCTAATTCAAGAACTTTAACCTGTATTTCCCATGCAATACTTGTACAGAAGTGCTTTAATGGACCACTTCACAAAGATATATGCAAAACTTCAGGTACAGCATTTAAACTGAGAGGTTGAGAGTTATATATTACCAGCTTGCAATGAAACTGCCAGTCTTTGTTACAAGGAGGATTCTGTCTTCAGTCAGGTCCCTAACCAGAGGTTTTGCTTCTTCCTGGGGTAGTCGGTCTGTGGAGTTAACACGGAAGTGAGTTCCAAGTGTTCCACTCATGTATGTTTTTTCTCCAATCTTCCGGGTTGTTCCATGATAATGTGATTCAATGTACCCATAGTCATTTGTAGGGCCACTGCCTGCTCTTTGTTCTCTTGATCTGTCTTTGAGCAGTTTGTTATGGACCACACCAAACTCCTTCAAAATATATTAAAAAATAGCTTTAAAATAAAAAAGTTAGGG
The DNA here is from genome assembly GCF_020745735.1 of Hemiscyllium ocellatum. Lineage (NCBI taxonomy): Eukaryota > Metazoa > Chordata > Chondrichthyes > Orectolobiformes > Hemiscylliidae > Hemiscyllium > Hemiscyllium ocellatum. The sequence goes on along the minus strand of NC_083411.1, from coordinate 79,258,497 downwards.
TCTAGGCTAAGTGTAAGTTGTTGCATTCTAGATGCAATTTGATTAATCAAACTACTCAAATTTAAGCAAAACATGCTTCATTTTTATAATACAGGTAAAATACAGATAAAACAAAACTAAATAAAAGAATTAATTTAACTGTAACTCTGCCAAAATGCTTAACAAAATTATATATATATAGACTATTATGAATTAACTGGTCCAATATTGTAACATCCCATAAACACACACTTGGCAAAGGCAAATTCAATAAAACAGATTGTCTCACATGCAATTCTAACAGCAGAAAGAGAACCCCAGCTTTTAGCTTTGACAGAGAGAGGAATAAAAGCTTCTACATCCAACTTCAAGAATCCAGAAACTGCTGAAAGCCAAGACTAAAATCCTGATTCTGTGGGAGTGTAACCCCACCCAGTCAGTCTGCTTCTATTGTTCCAATTTTTTTAAAGCAACACCAAGGCCTCACAAGCTCTTTGCTTTACTGGCTTTGTGCAAACTGCTTGGGACCTCTGTCTCAAACTTTCTTCATAAAAGAAAGGACAAAATAGACCTTTTAAACCATGGTATTGTCGCCAGTTTCATGTTGTTTTAGTCAGCCTGACCCATTAAACTGCAGGCACAGTGACTCCATAGGTCTCAGATGATAAATATCAGCAAGTGTTGAAACTTTCCATTGCAATGGGAGCCTTCACAAATGCCCTTTTGGGATGTTTGTTGTGATTAAGCAGGTTTCAATGAAACAATGTTCCTTCTGTTCAAAGACTCCTCATGATACCAACTGTGTCTGGCCAAATAATTATCAGGCCGGCTCCACAGTTCTAAGGCCAGGGCGATCCTTGGTGAAACATATCTACATCTGTTTTCGAGTTTTTTAGCTGGCTACACATATGGTTACACATTAAGGCTGCCACACTTCAAGCAGAGCTTCAGGGTACATTTATGGCATTTCTATTGTCCTCACCTGGAAGGTGGGGTATTTAAAAAATAAGTGAACTGAAGTTGAGGTTTCCAGGTGTTTTGCTTGAATATCTTTCATGTTGGCTTCAAGAAGGACACCAAGGTTTACTCGACATTTCTCCCAGGATGAGATTGAAGCATTGCTGCTGGAATTTTCACAGTGCTATGTCATGGGGACACGGGCCAGATCTACTTACAGTCAATAGCTTTGTAAATATTTGTTTATTTGCAGAGGTCTCCATTGTCAAACAGTTTCTGCCATAATTTGGAGAAGGCTGAGTTAGCACAAATGATCGAGTGTTGGATTCCATTGGCAATATTGGCCTTGAGAGAGGTGACTGCTATGATATGGAAAGTACTGGACGTATTCCAGAGTCTCTCCTTCAACTTAAATGGGAGTTGGAACACTTGGCTGACCAAGCCAGATTTGTTATGGCAATATTTCAAGATTAGCTAAGTTTTCTTTTGCTTGCAGAGTTGAAGAGATTGAGAGTGGTTCACAAATCTGGTGCACTTGACAATAATTAGGTAAAAAGAATATATAACTTGGTTATGAGGTCTCATATTTTTTAGCCTTATTAAAGTTTCAAAAGTGTAATCATGTACAGTATATTGAGCTGTGCAGTAATGAACTAAAATATAGCCAATTACCATGGAAGGCAAGTGCTTGAGGTATCTCCACATCAAAAACATCCCTACTCAGGTATATTCAGTTACATATTGTTAATTTATCTCCTTTGAAAGCAACACTTCTGAATTTTTGAAAAGCACAATTTAATTTAAATTATTGAACGACGTGACTGAAATGTAGTTGATTAATGTGGAAGCAAATGTAAATGCTACTTAAATTCTGAACAGGAAGGAAACAATTGGCAGTGATGATTCAGAAAGTCAGAAAGCCCTTGAAATCATTAGCAGTACAATACTTTAAAAATTAACAAATATCGAGCAATATGGCCATGGAGCTGTTGTTTTACTTTCTTCAACCATTTCTTCCATTTTCCTTTTGGTCTCATACCTAACGAGTCTACATTCACATACATATTATATATTTATGATGCCCTCATGCATTTTGGTCATTTTGTATGTCTACCTTATGGTATGATCAGTTAACATTGCTTGGCATAGTTGTGCTTTTGTTTACAACAGCTTGCATTTCATCTCAGACAAACCTGGCAGTGAGGTGGGAATCTGAGCTATGGATCAGATGATGTAGGAGGTAACAAACAGCCAGAGACAGCATGTTGAGAGTCTGTAAGGAGGGATAGACAGTTGATAGGTCAAAGGTGCAGTCAGTGTGATGGGTTGAAGTGTGTCTATTTTAATGCAAGATGTATCAGGAATAAAGGTGACAAACTTAGAGCATGGATCAATACGTGGAACTATGACATCGTGGCTATTATGGAGGCTTAGATGGTACAGGGGCAGAAATAGTTGTTGGATGTTCCAGGATTTAGGTGTTTCAAAACGAATGGGTGGAGTGGTGGAGGAGGAGAAAACATAGATGTGGGAGTGGCATTGCTAATCAGGGACAGTGTCACAGCTACAAAAAGGGAGGTCGTCGAGGAGGGGTTGTCTACTGAATCAGTATGGGTGGAAATCAGAAACAGGAAAGGAGCAGTTACTTTATTGGGAGTTTTCTACAGGTCCCCTATTAGCAACAGAGACATTGAGGAGCAGATTGAGAGGCAGGTTTTGGAAAGTTGCGGAAGTAACAGAGCTGTTGTCATGGGTGACTTTAACTTCCATAATATTGTTTGGAACCCCCTTAGTTCAAATAGTGGAGATGTTTTTATCAGGTGTGTCCAGGAAGGATTCCTGATGCAATATATAGATAGGCTGACGAGAGGGAAGGCCACATTGGATTTGGTGCTTGGCAATGAACCTCATTCTGGATCAGTGGTGCTTGAAGAGCACAGCAGTTCAGGCAGCATCCAAAGTGCAGCAAAATCGATGTTTTGGGCAAAAGCCCTTCATCGGGAATAAAGGCAGTGAGCCTGAAGCGTGGAGAGATAAGCTAGAGGAGGGTGGGGGGAGAGTAGCATAGAGTACAATGGGTGAGTGGGGGAGGAGATGAAGGTGATAGGTCAGGGAGGAGAAGGTGGAGTGGATAGGTGGAAAAGGAGCTCGGCAGGTTGGACAAATCCGGACAAGTCATGGGGACAGCGCTGAGCTGGAAGTTTGAAACTAGGGTGAAGTGGGGGAAGGGGAAATGAGGAAGCTGTTGAAGTCCACATTGATGCCCTGGGGTTGAAGTGTTCCGAGGCAGAAGATGAGGTTTTCTTCCTCCAGGCGTCTGGTAGTGAGGGAGCTGCGGTGAAGGAGGTCCAGGACCTCCATGTCCTCGGCAGAGTGGGAGGGGGAGTTGAAATGTTGGGCCACGGGAAGGTGTGGTTGATTGGTGCCTTGGAGATGTTTCCTAAAGCACTCTGCTAGGAGGCGCCCACTCTCCCCAATGTAGAGGAGACCACATCGGGAGCAACAGATACAATAAATGAATCTCATGCCATGTGTCAGATCTTTTGGTGAGAGAACATTTTGGTGAGAGTGATCACAACTTCATGCTCATTGCCCCTCCCTCCATCATGTCTCAGTCCAACCAACCCAACCACCCCGTGGCTCAACACTTCAACTCCCCCTCCCATTCCACCAAGGACATGCAAGTCCTTGGACTCCTCCATCACCAGACCATAGCAACATGACGGCAGGAGCAAGAGCGCCTCATCTTCCACCTAGGAACCTTCCAACCACAAGGGATGAACTTAGATTTCTCCAGTTTCCTCATTTCCCCTCCCCCACCTTGTCACAGTCTTTAACCTCGATGAGATATACCCAAGGTTCATTTGGGAAGCAAGAGAAGAGATTGCTGTGCCTTTGGCAATGATCTTTGCATCATCACTGTCCACTGGAGTCATGTCAGATGATTGGAGGGTGGCTAATGTTATTCCCCTGTTCAAGAAAGGGAATAGGGATAATCCTGGAAATTATAGACCAGTAAGTCTTACATCAGTGGTGGGCAAAGTATTGGAGAGGATTCTGAGAGACAGGGTTTATGATTACTTAGAAAATGATAGTTTGATTAGAGATAGTCAGCATGGCATTGTGAGAGGCAAATCATGCCTCACAAATCTTTGAATTCTTTGAGGATATGATAAAACAGGTTGATGAAGGTAGAGCAGTGGATGTGATAGACATGGATTTTAGCAAGGCGTTGGATAAGGTTCCCCATGGTAAACTCATTCAGAAAGTAAGTAGGCATGGGATACAGGGAAACCTGTCTGTCTGGATACAGAATTGGCTGGCCCATAGAAGACAGAGGATGGTGAAAGATGGAAAGTATTCAGCCTGGTACTCTGTGACCAATGGGTTCTACAGGGATCTGTCCTGGGACCTTGACTCTTTGTGATTTTTATATATGCTTTCATGAGGAAGACGAGTGGGTTAGTAAGTTTGCTGATGGCATGAAGGTTGGTGGAGTTGTGGAGATAGTGGAGGGCTGTCGTAGGTTGCAACGGGACATTGACAGCACGCAGAACTGGGCTGAGAAGTGGCAGATGGAGTTCAACCTGGAAAAGTGTGAAGTCATTCACTTTGGAATGTTGAATTTGAAAGCAGAATACAGGGCTAAAGGCAGGATTCTTGCCAGTTGGAGGAACAGAGGGATCTTGGGGTCCACGTCCATAGATCCGTCAACGTTGCCAGCCAAGTTGATAGGGTTGTTAAGAAGGCACATGGTGTGTTGGTTTTCATCAGCAAGGGGACTGAGTTTAAGAGCCATGAGATTATGATGCTGCTGTATAGAACCCTGCTCAGACCACACTTGGAATATTGTGTTCAGATATGGTTGCCTCATTACAGGAAAGACATGGAATCTTTAGAGAGGGTGCAGAGGAGATTTACCAGGATGCTGCCTGGACTGAAAGGCATGTCTTATGAAGAAAGGTTGAAGGAATTAGGACTTTTCTCATTAGAGTGAAGAAGGATGACAGCTGATTTTATTGAGGTGTACAAGATGTTGAGAGGCATAGATAGAGTGGATAGCCAGAGACTTTTTCCCACAGTGAAAATGCCCATAATGAGGGGTCATAATTTTAAGGTGATTGGAGGAGGGTATAGGGGAGATGTCAGAGGTAGGTTCTTTACATAGAGAGTGGTGGGTGTGTGGAATGCACCGCCAGCAATGGTAGTAGAGTCAGATACATTAAGGTCAGGCAGCATCCAAGGAGCAGGAGAATCGACGTTTCGGGCATAAGCCCTTCTTCCTGAAGAAGGGCTTATGCCCGAAACGTCGATTCTCCTGCTCCTTGGATGCTGCCTGACCGGCTGCACTTTTCCAGCACCACATTTTCAGCTCTGATCTCCAGCATCTGCAGTCCTCACTTTCTCTTCATATACATTAAGGACATTTAAGTGACCCTTGGATAGACACATGGAAGATAGTACAGTGAAGGGTATGTAGGTTAGTCTGATCTTAGAGTAGCACAACATCAAGGCCTGAAGGGCCTGTACTGTGTTGTAATATTCCGTGTTCTATGTTCTACTATGCATTTTCTGGGTCGGTAGTTTGGAATGCAGGCTGCAGGAATGAGCCTGAAACAGAGATGATCGATTGAAATGATTTTATTGAATCGTGCAATATTCTTAAAATGTTTAACAAATTAAATGCTGGCAAGCAGATTCCACTGGCCAGAGCATCTAGGACTAGGACAATCTCAGAGTAAGGAGGTTGGCTAATTCAGAATGAAAAAGGGTGTGAAGCTTCAGAATTCTCCACTATATAAGGACAGTGGATACTCAAGCATTGAGTACATTAAAGAGAGAGAGATTGATATAGGTTTGGATACTAAGAAAGTCAAGGGGTGTGGGCAAGGTCAAGAAGTTGAAGTTGATTGATGAGTGAATGACAGAGTTTGCTCAAAGGACAAACAGCCTACCTCAGCCTTCATTTCTTACTTCTTCTATTTTAATCAAACGTTAAGCTGAATTTTATGTTAACATTGATGGATTTGAAGTCAGGCTGGGGGGCAGAGCACATAAAACCCAGTATGTGAAATCTGAAAGAACTGCAGATGCTCAAAACCAGAAACAATTCCTGAAGTTGCTGAGGAAAGCTCAGTGGGTCTGGCAGCCTCAGTGAAGAGAAATTAGAGTTAGTGTTTCACGTCCAGTGACCCTTCACTGAGGAAAGGTAGCCAGACCTGAAACATTAATGCTGATTTCTCTTCATAGATGCCACACGACCTACTGAGCTTTTCCAGGAACTTCTGTTTTTTAATCCAATATGTAGCCTGCCCACTCCTGTGTTTTGGGTGTAATGCTAACAGCGTAATGTAAAAGTTAGTTTCTGCAGAACCAGTTGGGACATATTTGGTAGATTCACCATCACCAATCTTTCTGTCAAGCTGCCAAAACCATGCCGGGAAGGGTGCCCATACCAAACATATTTGGTAGAATATGGGCCCTGACTTAATTAAACAGTAAAGGTCTATTACATATTACCGAGTAACTAGTTACACTACATCTAAAGACATGTAACTAGCTACTCGATAATATGTAATGGATCTTTACTGTTTAGAAGGCTCAACTTTAGAACAAATTCATACTACTGTTTTAACTACACACTTAACTCAAATAACAATCATTGAAGTACAAATTGGAGATGAGTACAACATTCATTAGTGCCCATCAGGACAAGCCCCTCATATCCTTATGGTGGAGCTTATTGTGTGATGCCAGTTAATCTTTTCAGGGACAAAATGATTTATACAACATCCATCACCTATCCATCTACTCTGCTCGTCTGAAATCCTACAGGGATGTGAAAGGCATGAAGCAACCAGTCAATGGTCATTTCCAAACCTGATCTTGTCCCTTTGGTATTTAACCCACCAGGCCCAGGACTCAGCTTTAGCTATGAGCAATGGAATCTTTCTTCGTGGATGCCCAGGGTTCCTCAGAGGCAAATGATCATCCCTCCTTCGTCTCTTTTCATCCTCTTCCCTGGCCTCTAAGTTGCCACCTCTAAAAGCACTCAAGCCCCTGTCCCCACACTTTTAACAAGTTGTGTGTGGGGATTTTACAAGATATAGTAGACTAATATTTCCAAATAATGCATTTGAGAGAAGGTAAATATACAAGATAAGTGCTCATGAGTTTGGAGATAATATGCTGTCAAGATGAAGATTCTTGAAGGAAAAGCTTGTGATGAATGGGCCATTTGTTAATTAGCAGGCTGTGCCACATGGAATGGTAAAAGTATCACTGCTGGGGCCATATCTATTTACAAGCTATAATAATAACTTTAAATAGTTGAGACTGTGAATAATCCACCTGAGTTTACTGATGATATAAAGCTAAGTGAGAATGTAAGATAGATGGGAATGCAAATAAACTACAAAGGAATTTCGACAGGTTTAAGTGAGTAAGAACAAGGTGGCAGAAAGAGAAATATGTGGGGAAGTGTTAGGTTGTTCATTTTAATCGGAAGAATAAGAAAGCCAGATATTGTTAAGAGGCATGACACTTGTAAATGTTCACATTCAGAGAAGTTTGCATGCACTCATGTAGAGAACACAGAAATTTAAAATGTGGATACTGCAAGCAATTAGGAAGGCAAATTACATCTGAGCTTTTATTGTAAGAAAACGGGAACACAGGCATTAAGTTGTAACATTATAATTGAACAGAGTTTTGGTCAGTACAGTCGGTTCTGATATAATGAGATAGTGCTGTTCCCATGCGACCATGCGTCATGAGAAAATCACATAATAGTAGCACTGTTTAAAGTAACGGAGCTGAAATCGCATTATAAACAATACAGGCAAGAAAAGTGTGCATTCTACAAATAATGGTCCAAATTCTTCAATACGATACACCAATTCACATTGAAGAACCAACTGTAATGTGCAAGAATTTTGATCTCCACATTTAAAGCATGTCATACTTACTTTGGAGATGTTACAGCAAAGCTTCGTTAGATTAGTCCCTGAAATGAAAGCCTTGATCTCAGTTTAGAAGCTGAGTGAGCTGGGACAATACTTGTTGAAATTTAGACAAGTATAACTGAAACACACAACATTCTGAGGAGGCTTGCCAGGGTAGACACAGGGTAGTTTTTCCTCCTGTATGCTGTTAACCCCACTTTCACTGACCCATCGGGTATGCTCTGGAAATCAATAATTCATGGCAACTCTAACAATGGAATACACCTAACATTTTATATTAAAGCACAAAAATAACACAGCAAAAATCTTACCAGTAAAAGTAGCACCCTGCTATCCGAAAGTACCGTTCCGAGGAAACGTCTCGTAAGCCGGAAATGGCATATATAGAAGGTGCATGATTTCTATGGGAAAAAAGTATCGCCATTATTTACAAAAACGAAAATCCTCTTCGGATTCACAAAAACAGTAACGAATATAAATCTTTCGTAAAAACAAAATTGCGTAAAGCAAACATTCGAAAAGTAGGGGTTACCTGTATAATGTTTGCAATCACGTGAATTCTTTGATGTGGATTTATCCAAAGACCAGAAGAACAGGTGATCAGCCTTTTCCATCTCAACTTCTAAGTGTTGAACAAATATTCTCCCTAAGCTCGCTAAATTTTACTGAGGGAAAAGCTTGCTTTATATCTTTAACATATAAAGACACTATGCATTCCCATTCTTGATACTATCCAGTCTCCAGCAAATGATCAGGTCGACAACTGGCAAACACCACAACATGCTACAGTTTGTATGTTGATTTGATCAATTAGCTCAAGAAGACTTATTTGGAAACAGGCTGATCATTTTTTTTTAATAAACTGACCTCAGCTTAGCTTATGCTTGTTATTCATCAGTTTTACGTAATCTAACACTGGCAATTTTAGCACAATTCCACAATCACAGATTCTGCTGATTATCACATCTGATGATTATCTTTTTCAAGCAAACTGAAGCTTTTCCAGGATTTCTATGGCAGTTCAGTCCATTATTACTGAGTTACAAGACTTGATGTAAATAAACACAGACATTCTTTCAGAAAAATGAAAAAGTATTTTAAACTCATGATTTTTCTAAGCATTATGTCACCACCATTTGGATTCGTATGCTTTGTCCATATTTCATTCAATTTAATATCGTTGAACTTCATTCTGGCTAACCCAGCCAATTTTAGGATAGTATACATAGCTCTTTCAGGGAATCTAGAACATGGGGCATAAACTTAGGATAAAGGATCAATCAGTTAAATCTGAAATGAGGAGAAATTTCTTTATTCCAAAGTTTGAGAAACTTTGAAATTCTTGATTCTAGAAGGACCTGGATGCTCCATCACTGAATATATTCAAAACAGGCAAGCTATTTGGGTTATTGAGGAATCAGGGAATAGGTGAGAAAATAGAGTTGATACAAAAGATCAGGTAATGGATAATGGAACAAACTCCAATCCAATTTCTTGTATTGTCATGCAATTATGTACAATATATTTATGCTTAACTGCTGAGTGCGAATGAGACATAGTGACAAAATTAAAACAAGTCACAAAATTATCGAGATAAGGTGGGTCCTTTAGTTGGACATTACTGACTACGAAGGAAAGACATTGACAATACAGAAATGAAGAAGCAATTTGTGACGGCACGGTGGCTCAGTGGTTAGCACTGCTGCCTCACAGCACCAGGGTCCCAGGTTTGATGCCAGCCTTAGGTGACTGTCTGTGTGGAGTTTGCACATTCTCCCCATGTCTGCGTGGGTTTCCTCCAGGTAGTCTGGTTTCCTCCCACAGTCCAAAAGATGTGCAAGTTAGGTGAATTGGCCATGCTAAATTGTCCATAGTGTTAGGTGCATTAGTCAGAGGGAGATGGGTCTGGGTGGGTTACTCTTCGGAGGGTCAGTATGGACTGGTCGGGCCGAAGGGCCTGCTTCCACGCTGTAGGGGAATCTAATCTAAAAGAATGCGCAACAGAATGATCTTAGACTTTTGTAGTGGGGAATGTGCAGGACAAATGGAGATCACAGCTGAGATCAGATACCTACAATCATGGACATTATTCCAGAGCTGTCAAATGCTATGTTTTAGCGCTCACCTCATACATTATTAACAGGCTGAATTGGCTAAAGGTTGTGTAATCAGCAGAATTTTACGGCAGCTACATGTTAGAATTAATTGGCCTGTGGTGACCCTAATGACTCACATACTTGCAGACTAATCAATAATACTGGAGATGCTATATAATTCTGTAGTCATGTGTCCTGAGAAAAGCTTCTATTTAAAATAATAAATAGATTTTAAGATAGGTACAGGTTGCATTTTGCTGAATTGATATTTTCAGCACGGTGATATATTTTCCAAGAGGAAGATTGCCAGCACAATGTCCCATTAGCAAGCCACTCAACTGTATCAACTACTAAAAATCTCTCAAAACCGGGATGAAATTGGATGACCATCTAGAATTGTCCTCCACGCCAGAAATGACAACAGCAAACTCACAATATTCTCATGTCCAACTTGTGGGGATAATGCCAAAATGGGGGAAAGCTGTCTCACAGACTAGTTAAGTAACAGTTTGACATTGTCACATGGAATAACACCTTCAGTTCATGTACCAAGCAATGCCATTGCCAACCCTAGATAAGTCCTGTCCCATCAGCAGGATAGACAAAGCAGAGCTGGCAGAACAGGGATACACAGCTGACACTCAGTTGATCTGGAAGTCCTCAACATTGACCCTGGATCCCATGAACTGTCATGGCATCCGGGCAAAAATTAGCACCTGCCATATCCATCTTTACCCTCACACACTTTCCCCTGTCCTCGGCTGATGAATCAGTGCCCCTGCATGTTGGACACCACTTGAAAGAGCACAGAAGATGGCAAAGGCATTAAATTTACTCTGGTAGCAGATTTTAATACCCACCACCAAGAGCAACTCTGCTACGCTATTACTGACCAAGCCGGTCAAAGTCTTAAAGGACGTAGTTGCTGGACTGGATCTGTAGCAGGTAATGGGAGAATCAACAAGAGGTAGAAATGTACTTTACCTCATCCTCATCCTCATCAAGCTGTCTAATTCAGATACATCAATTCAAGAAGCATTGGTAGTACTGACCCCAATACAGTGCCTGAGCAGCCAAAGTCTCATCTTCACAATGTAGATACCCTCCATTGTGCTATATGGCACTATTTCTGTGCTAAATCAGACAAACTTCAAACAAATCTAGTCACAAAGGCTAGGCATCATGAGGGTCTGTGGACCAGCAGCAGAATTGTACACAGATGCAAACTCATGGCTCAACAGATCCCCCATTTTACCACTAACATCAAGCTAGAGATCATCACTGGTTTACTGCCAGGAACAACAGTAGGCACAATTAAAAATCAGGTCTCAACCTGGTGAAGCTAAAAGACAGGACTACTTGAGTCCCAAACAGCATAAAATGTTCTGCAGAAAGTTTTTTGAGATAGTACATTCCAAACCCACAAACTCAATCATCTAGGAAGACAAAAACAGCAGTTATATGGGAAAAAACAACAGCTGCAAGTTCCCTTCTAAGCACTCAACATTCTAACTTGAAAGTATATCACTGTTCCTTGGCTGTGGCGAGGTCTAAATCCTGAAACATCCTCCCTAAAAGCATTGTGGATATACTTGCATCAGATCAAGTACAGCAATTCAAGAATCCAGCTGACCACGACCAAGGGCAACTAGGAATGGGCAATAAGTGATGTTCTACACAGCGATACCCACATCCCATAAATGAACAAAAACAATTAACTTGCGTTTTGATTCAGTTAAGTATCAGATGAATGGCGTTGAACTGAATTATAGTGCAGCTTGGGTTGTGGTATCTTTTCGAAAGTGATTGTTTTCTAATTTCTTTTTAATAGATTTTTTTGTTTCTTTGAGGTACTTATTACTTGTATTGTCAATTCTACTCCACTTAATTTGTTATAAGCCACAGTTTCAATGAATTCCTATTGTATGAATCTCCTGCTTTAACGAAAAACAAGTGTAGACTTAAGCAGCTAATATACAAGATCTTGCAAAAACATTACTGAACAATCTGAAAAGACACTTAGCTGGTATAAGTAATGCAGAATGAAGTAATCCAACTATGAAATGAAAATAGGAGTTAAAATGGAAAGAAAATACAGCAGGCAAGAATCTGAAATGGAGTACATCAGATGGGAAAGTAAATGAATGCTTGTTAAGTGTGGAGTGTGAATCCATTTATAACTAGCAGAGAACATGAAATTACATCCATGGAAATGTTGAAGGGATATTAGCAACTTGACCTTTCAAAATTAACAAGGTCAATATACTATTTGTTTAATCTGGAATGGAGTTAGATTTTCTGGAATGGTTGAGTGCTAATTTGAATGCGGTCCAATACTTTGCTGGAAATGTAACATGTTGGGGTATCTTTAAAATTTCTAATGATATGCACAACATGCACAACAGGTAAACCCAGAAAGAAGCACGTGAAAAATATTGAAGACTAGAACCACTTTAACACTGCCATTTGCTTTAAAGAGACTGTGGGTTGCCAATGAGACCAGACATGGACCTGGACCTTCTGAGGAGTGAGAATCACTCTTCTGCTCTTACCATTCTGCATCCTGACAGAATTCGGCATTTCTGGCCACATCTTCCATTCTGAGTAGGCCTCTTTAAAAACGCAGTGAGAAGTTCCACCAAACCATTTTCTCATGGTGCTTATCATGGGGCAGGGGGACTGCCTCTCTCTCTCTTTCAACTGTCAGATTCAGGGAAGAGCTCACGAATACACCAAAAAGCTTTGGGACTTTAAACTATTTTGCAATGTATTTGTATTTAAGTGGATGTGTGAATGGGTGAGCAAATGCGTGGATGAATATGCAACACTTTTAGATGCAAAAGCCAGGGAATAGTTGGAACTCAACTTCCACAAATAGCATTTGATGCAAGATCAGTTATTAACTTTAAAGCTGAGATACATAATTTTCTTGGATTAGTGGTGCTGGAAGGGCACAGCAGTTCAGGCAGCATCCAAAGTGCAGTGAAATCGACGTTCCGGGCAAAAGCCCTGGTCTCTTCTACATTGGGGAAACTGGGCACCTCCTAGCAGAGCGCTTTAGGGAACATCAACCACACCTCCCCGTGGCCCAACATTTCAACTCCCCCTCCCACTCTGCCGAGGACATGGAGGTCCTGGGCCTCCTTTACCGTCGCTCCCTCACCACCAGACGCCTGGAGGAAGAACTCCTCATCTTCCGCCTCGGAACACTTCAACCCCAGGGCATCAATGTGAACTTCAACAGTTTCCTCATTTCCCCTTCCCCCACATCACCCTAGTTCCAAACTTCCAGCTCAGCACTGTCCCCATGACTTGTCCTTTCTGCCTATCTCCTTTTCCACCTATCCACTCCACCCTCTCCTCCCTGACCTATTACCTTCATCCCCTCTCCCACTCACCCATTGTACTCTATGCTACTCTCTCCCCACCTCCACCCTCCTCTAGCTTATCTCTCCACACTTCAGGCTCACTGCCTTTATTCCTGATGAAGGGCTTTTGCCCGAAACGCTGATTTCGCTGCACTTTGGATACTGCCTGAACTGCTGTGCTCTTCCAGCACCACTGATCCAGAATCTAGTTTCCAGCATCTGCAGTCATTGTTTTTACCTACATAATTTTCTTGTTGAGCAGATTCTTGCTTGCTGTATTTTCTTTCCATTTTAATTCCTATTTTCATTTCATCGTTGCATTACTTCATTGGACCAAAGGGAAGTATATGGATTTAGGCTCCAGGATAGCCTTAATCTCATTGAGGTGGACTAGATTCAAGGCTGAATGGCCTACTCCTGTTCCCATGTGCCTAGGTGTGCATGCTAAGTGTGGAAAAGTTGTCAGTCAGGTACCAGTTCATTATGTTGGAGGGTGAGTCAGATGGCGGGAGGCAAATGGGTAGAATGGAAGGAACAAGGCTGACTTAGCTAGCGATTGGGTGGGACAGGAGGTGGTTAGGGCACTGGGTGAATTCAATGATGTATGGACGTGGTGGCAGGTGATTCAGTTAACAGATGGCTAAGGTGGTAGGCAAGTGAAGTGAGAAGGAGAAAGTGAGGACTGCAGATGCTGGAGATCAGAGCCGAAAATGTGTTGCTGGAAAAGCGCAGCAGGTCAGGCAGCAGGAATCCTGAAGAAGGGCTCATGCCCGAAACGTCGATTCCCCTGCTCCTTGGATGCTGCCTGGCCAATTGAAGTGAGAAGTCATGGGTGAGCAGCAGATGGATAGGGTGGCAAGTGGAGAGTGTTACACAGCGGCATATGGATGGCTTGGTGAATGGGTAACTAAGTACGTCAGTCGGACAGTCATCAGGGGTTCAGTCATGGCAGAAGTAGTTGCCATGTTGAGGGCATCAGATTGAATTGGGCAAGGGTCAAGGGGTCAGGGGAGCAGTAAGCAGGTTGGAGACAGTCAGGTTGAGACAGTAGCTCAGGGGGAGAGACAAAGGTCAGCAGAGGGGTTGTGGTGAGGTGGCAGAGGAAGTTCTATTCAGCAGTTAGACAGAAAAATCTCAGTCTAGTATTTCCAGGATAAGTAACAGATAAATAAATCCAAACAGTCCAAGGTCTAACTGAAACTCAAGGGGCCCTGGAGAGCAGGGCAGTTGCTGTCAGAAGTTCAAAGTTTCTGGATATTTCCCACAAGTTATAGAGTCATAGAGATATACAGCATGGAAACAAGCCCTTCAGTCCAACCCATCCATGCTGACCAGATATCCCAGTCTAATCTAGTCCCATTTGCCAGCACTTGACCCATATCCCTCCAAATCCTTCCTATTCATATAGCCATCCAGATGTCTTTATATGTTGTAACTCTACCAGCCTCCACCACTTCCTCTGGCAGCTCATTCCATACACACACCACCCTCTGCGTGAAAAAGTTGTCCCTTGAGTCCCTTTTAAATTTTTCCCCTCTCACCCTAAACCTATGCCCTCTACTTCTGGTCTTCCCCCATTCCAGGGTAAATACCTTGCCAAGTTACCCTATCTATGAGGTCAACCCTCAGCCTCCAAAGCTCCGGGAAAATAGCCCCAGCCTATCCAGACTCTCCCTATAGCTCAAACCCTCCAATCCTGGCAACATCCTTGGAAAACTCTTCTGAACTCTTTCAAATTTCACAACATCCTTCCAATAGGAGGGAGACCAAAATTGTACACAATATTCCAACAGTGGCCTAAACAATCTCCTGTACCACCGCAACATGACCTCCCAACTCCTGTATTCAATACTCTGACCAACAAAGGAAAGCATACCAAATGCCTTCTTCACTATCCTATCTACCTGCGAGTCTACTTTCAACCTGAACTGCAAGGCCTCCTTCTTCAGCAATACTTCCCAGGACCCTACCATTAAGTGTATAAGTCTGACTGCGATTTGTCTTTCCAAAATGCAGCACCTCACATTTATCTGAATTAAACTCCATCTGCCACTGCTCAGCCCATTGGCCCATCTGATCAAGATCCCATTGTACTCTGAGGTAACCATCTTCGCTGTCCACAAACCTCTAATTTTGGTGTCATCGGGCAAACTTATTAACTATACCTCCTAAATTCATATCCAAATCATTTATATAAATGACAAAAAGCAGTGGACCCAACACTGATCCTTGTGGCACACTACTGGTCACAGGCCTCCAGTCTGAAAAGTAACCCTCCATCACGACCCTCTGTCTTTTACGTTCAAGCTAGTTCTGCCTCCAAATGGTTCGTTCTCCCTGTATTCCATGAGATCTAATCTTGCTAACTAGTCTACCATGAGGAATCTTGTCAAACACCTTACTAAAGTCCATATAGATCACATCCACTGCTCTGCCCACATCAATCCTACACACAACATGATTTCCCATACACAAAGCCATGTTAATTATCCCTAATCAGTCCCTGCCTTTTGAAAGGTATGTAAATCCTGTCCTTCAGGATTGTCTCCAACAACTTACCCACCACAGATGTCAGCGTCACCAGTTTACACTTTCTTGGTTTTTCCTTATCATCTTTCGTAAATAGTGCCACCACGTTAGCCAATGTCCAGTCTTCTGCCAACTTATCTGTGACTATTAATGACACAACTATCTCAGCAAGAGGCCCAGCAATCACTTCCCACAAAGCTTGAGGTTACACCTGATTAGGTCCTGTGATTTTATATACTTTTATGCATTTTAAGACATCCAGCACTTCCTCCTCTGTAATACGGACATTTTTCAAGATGTCACCATCTATTTCCCCACATTCTATATCTTTCATGTCGTTCTTCAAATACTCATTTAGTATCTCATTCATGTCCTGTGGTTCCACATATAGGCTGCTTTGCTGATCTTTCAGGGGCCTTATTCTTTCCCGAGTTACCCTTTTGTCCTTAATGTATTTGTAAAATCCCTTTGGATTCTCCTGAACTCTGTTTGCTAAAGCTATCTCATGTTCCCTTTTTGCCCTCCTGATTTCCCTCTTAAGTATACTCCTACTACCTTTATACTCTAAGGATTCTTTTGATGTAGGCTGTCTATACTTGACATATGCTTACTTCTTTTTCTTAACCAAAACCTCAATTTCTCTAGTCACACAGCATTCCCTAAACCTACCAGCCTTGCCTTTCACCCTAACAAGAAGATACTGTCTCTGGACTTTTGTTATCTCATTTCTGAAGGCTTCCCATTTTTCAACTGTCTCTTTACTTGCAAACATCTGTCCCCAATCAGCTTTTGAAAGTTCTTGCCTGATACCATCAAAATTGGCCTTCCTCCAATTTAGAACTTCAACTTGTAGATCTGCTCTATCCTTTTCCATTACAATTTAAAAACTAATAGAATTATGGTCACTGGCCCCAAAATACGGGCCCACTGACACCTCAGTCACCTGCTTTGCCGTATTTCACAATATGTCAAGTTTTGCACATTCTCTAGTAGGTACATCCATGTACTGAATCAGAAAATTTTCTTGTACACACTTAGCAATTTCCTCTCCATCTAAACCCTTAACACTATGGCAGTCCCAGTCTATGTTTGGAAAGTTAAAATCCCCTACCATAACCATCCTATTATTCTTAGAAATAACTGAGATCTCCTTTAAAATTTGTTTCTCTATTTTCCGTTGACTATTGGGGGGTTTATAATATAATCCAACAAAATCCCTTTCTTATTTCTCAGTTCCATCCAAATAACTTCCCTGGATGTATTCAAGTGAAGCATCCTGAATATCCTCCCTAAGTACAGCTGTAATGCTATCCCTTATCTAAAAGGCAACTCCCCCTCCTCTCTTACCTGCCTTTCTATCCTTCCTCTCACATTTGTATCCTGGAACATTTAAGTTGCCAGTCCTGTCCATCCCTGAGGCATGTCTCTGTAATTGCTATGATATTCCAGTCCCATGTTCCAAACCATGCAGAGTTCATCTGCCTTCCCTGCTAGGCCTCTTGCACTGAAATAAATGCAATTTAATTAATCAGCCCTATCTTGTTCTCTGCTTTGAACCTGCCTGCCCTGACTGTTTGACTCACTCATTTTCCCAAACGTGCCAGTTTCAGACTGATCTCTTTCCTCACTATCTCCCTGGGATCTCACCCCCTCACCACCACCTTACTACTTTAAATCCTCCAAAGCAGCTCTCGCAAATTTCCCTGTCAGTATATTACAGAGGAATCTTGATTATCTCAATATCGATTATCTGAATTTGGGATTATCCAAAGAAGCTTTCAAGGTCCCACAAAAACATTATAACAAAGAGGTAAGTACCTGTACTGAAGAACATGTGAAAACACTGGCAAAAACAAAAAAACACAAGCAGCTCAAGCATCAGCGACTGGATTTTTTTTAGGTAAGAGTTGTTATACAGCCCTTTGCAAAAGTAAATATTTTACATTACTGTACAGGTATTCCCATCATTTTACTGGGCATTCGTTAAAAAAAGGCCAAGAACACATGTGTGAGGCGGTGCTTCCATCTTTCTCCCGTGAGACTGCATTCTCGGAACTAACAAATACTGTCGCGATCGTGGAAGCTGTTCGGGAGTTTGTTTAATGCTGTCTTTGCCAGTCCTCGCCAAATGCTAACTACTGCTGTATTTTTAAAAGGTTTTCTCATGTTATCATTGCTTTATTTTGTCCATCATGTGAAATCTGTGTCCTCTTGCACACAATACATTAACATTATAGATTTAAACAAATTCTCCAGTAGATCACAGCAATAGATCAGCATGGCTTCCCTTATTTAAGGTAAAATCGATTATCTGACTAATCAATTATCCGAATGAAATAATGCGCATCTTGTTCAGATAATTGAGGCTCCTCCCTAGTCCCCTTCCAATTCAAGTGCAATCCTTCCTTGTTGTACAGGTCGCTTCTACTCTAGAAGAGATTCCAATGATCCAAAAATGTGAACCCTTCTCCCCTGCACCAGCTCCTCAGCCACACATTCATCTGTTCTATCCTCATATTCCTACCCTCACTGGTTCATAGCACTGGGAGTAGTCCAGATATTACTCTCCTCAAGGACCTCCTTTTTAAATTCCAAACAAATTTTCTATATTCTCCCCTCAGAATCTCATCCTTTCCCTTCCTTTTTGGTCGTACAACGAATTTCCATAGAGATGCAATTTGCAATTGATCTTAGCTCCAATCTCCAGCAACTGGACCTTGAAGGATCTGGTCCATGATATTTATATTTACATTGTGGATCCAAAGAAAGGGAATTCATGGAATGCTGACAGGATGGCTTTTTGGAACAGCTTGCCATGGAGCCCACAAGGGAGCAGGCTATTCTGGACCTAGTGCTTTATAATGAACCAGACTTTATATAAGATCTTAAAGTAAGGGAACCCTTAGGAAGCAGTGATCATAATATGGTAGAGTTCAGTCTGCAGTTTGAAAGAGAGAAGGAAAAATCGGATGTAATGGTGTTACAGTTAAATAAAGGTACTTATGAGGGCATGAGAGAGGAACTGAGAAAAATAGACTGGAAGCAAAGCCTAGCGGGGAAGACAGTAGAGCAAAAATGGCAGGAGTTTGTGGGTATAATTGAGGGCACTTTACAGAGGTTCATCCCCAAGAAAAGAAAGATTATCTGGGGAGGGATTAGACAGCCATGGCTGACAAAGGAAGTCAGGAAATGTATTAAAGAAAAAGAGAGGTCCTATAGAGTGGCCAAGAGCAGTGGGAAATCAGAAGATTGGGAAGGCTACAAAAACAAACAGAGGATAACAAAGAGAGTAATAAGGAAGGAGAGGATCAAATATGAAGGTAGGCTAGCCAGTAATATTAGAAATGATAGTAATAGTTTCTTTCAATACATAAGAAACAAACGACAGGCAAAAGTAGACATTGGGTCACTTCGAACTGATGCTGGAAGCCTAGTGATGGGAGGTAAGGAAATAGCAGGAGAACTTAACAAGTACTTTGCTTCAGTTTTCACAGTGGAAGACATGAGTAATATCCCAACAATTAAAGGGAGTCAGAGAACTGAGTTGAGTATGGTTGCCATTACAAAAGAGAAAGTGCTAGAAGAGCTAAACGGTCTTAAAATTGATAAATCTCCTGGCCCTGATGGGATACATTCTAGAGTTCTGAGAGAGGTGGCTGAGGAAATAGCGGAGGCATTGGTTTAGATCTTTCAATAGTCACTGGAGTCAGGGAAAGTCCCGGATGATTGGAAGATCGCTGTTGTAACCCCCTTGTTCAAGAAAGGATCAAGACAAAGATGGAAAATTATAGGCCAATTAGCCTAACCTCGGTTGTTGGTAAAATTCTAGAATCCATCATTAAGGATGAAATTTCTAAATTCTTGGAAGAGCAGAGTATGATTAGAACAAGTCAACATGGATTTAGTAAGGGGAGGTCATGCCTGACAAACCTGTTGGAATTCTTTGAAGAGGTGACAAGTAGGTTAGAACAGGGAAACCCAGTGGATGTGGTCTATCTAGACTTCCAAAAGGCCTTTGATAAGGTGCCACAGGGGAGGCTGCTGAGCAAGGTGAGGGCCCATGGTGTTCAAGGTGAGCTACTGGGATGGATTGAGGATTGGCTGTCTGACAGAAGGTTGGGAGTTGGGATAAAAGGTTCTTTATCGGAATGGCAGCCGGTGACAAGCGGTGTCCCACAGGGTTCAGTGTTGGGGCCACAGCTGTTCACATTATATATTAATGTTCTGGATGAAGGGACTGGGGCATTCTAGTGAAGTTTGCCGATGATACGAAGTTAGGTGGACAGGCAGGTAGTACTGAGGAAGTGGGGAGGCTGCAGAAGGATCTAGACAGTTTGGGAGAGTGGTCCAGGAAATGGCTGATGGAATTCAATGGGAGCAAATGCAAAGTCTTGCATTTTGGCAAAAAGAATAAAAGCATAGCCGACTTTCTAAACTGTGAGAAAATTCGTAAAGCCAAAGTACAAATGGATCTGGGAGTGCTAGTCGAAGATTCTCTAAAGGTAAACATGCAGGTTGAGTCCGTGATTAAGAAAGCGAATGCAATGTTGTCATTTATCTCAAGAGGGTTGGAACATAAAAGCACCATTGTGCTACTGAGACTTTATAAAGCTCTGGTTAGGCCCCATTTGGGGTACTGTGTCTTGTTTTGGTCCCCACACCTCAGGAAGGACATACTGGCACTGGAACGTGTCCAGCGAAGATCCACACGGATGATCCCTGGAATGGTTGGTCTAACATACAAGGAACGGCTGAGAATCATGGGATTGTATTCATTGGAGTTTAGAAGATTAAGGGGAGACTTAATAGAAACTTACAAGATAATAGATGGCTTGGAAATGGTGGACGCTAGGAAATTTTTCCCGTTAGGCGAGGAGACTAGGACCTGTGGACACAGACTTAAAATTAGAGGGGGTCAATTCAGAACAGAAATGCGGAGACATTTCTTCAGCCAGACAGTGGTGGGCCTGTGGAATTCATTGCCACAGAGTGCAGTGGAGGTCAGACGCTAAATGTCTTCAAGGCAGAGATTGATAGATTTTTGATGTCTCAAGGAATTAAGGGCTACGGGGAGAATGCGGGTAAGTGGAGTTGAAATGCCCATCAGCCATGATTGAATGGCGTAGTGGACTCGATGGGCCGAATGGCCTTACTTCCACTCCTATGTCTTATGGTCTTAAATATGTTTTTCCCAATATCGACATAAATATTTCCATGAGGATGTAGCATGCAGAACACTATTGACACTATACCAATTCTCTCTAAGATACATTGCTAGGATCCTCAAAATATCTATAAAGGAAAACTGGTGTTTCAACATGATAAATCTCTGCTCAGTGGATATCTGCCCATTCCTTTGGAATCTTTGCTCAGCGTTTATTTGCATAGAGTTGTGATGAGGCACTGCTGTTTGTACTTACAGGACATCAATGCTTCAAATGGTTCTCCTTAGTGTAAATGAGAACCAACAACCCTCCAAGACTGCCAAGGGCACTGTTCTTAAGTTGTGTTCATGTGCACAATCTCTAGGCTGAAATTGCACACCATTTGGAACTTCACAAAGCGATCACCTTGATGAATAATGGCTTGTTACACAGGCAAAAAATGAGGTCTGCAGATCTGGAGATCACAGTTGAAAATGTGTTGCTGGTTAAAGCACAGCAGGTCAGGCAGCATCCAAGGAATAGGAAATTCGACGTTTTGGGCATAAGCCCTTCATCAGGAATGAGGAGAGGGTGCCAGGCAGGCACCCTCTTAGCCTGCCTGGCACCCTCTCCTCAATCCTGATGAAGGGCTTATGCCCGAAACATCGAACTTGTTACACAGGCACTTGAATGTCCAGATGGGCACAACTGAAGACACTCTATTACCTGATGTGCAACAACGTTTGTAAAAGTTTTGCAAACATTTCCTTTTCCTGCTGGATCTCAGTGCTGAATTTAACTTAACAATCAGCATGTCAAATTCGATCATTGGTAGTCTCAACCTGAAACAGCTCGATGCCAAAAATAAATTGAATGCTGTCATCACTTTTACTAGACTAGTCAGTACACTGCTAGCATTGTGTTTTCATTGTATGCGTGATTCAAAGATAGACTGTAATCCATCTTTGATTACAGTGTGCAACAATTTACATGAATCCTTCTCAATGATAGAAAATATCTCTTTTTCCTATTGTAGACACAATATCAGGTTACGAGCACGCTTTCTGGATTCTGTTTTCCTGTGCCTTTCCCTACCCGTCCAACAGTCTTCAACTAATAGTGGGCAAGATAGTTAATAGGTAAGATTAGAAACTAAAGTTTCATGTTTGGTCAAAGAGCGCTGTTTTCCTTACAGAAAAAGCAAAGCTATATCCGTGTAACACATATATAACAGTGAAGCTTTTTGATGTTCAATGTTTCACACTGCTGTGTTTAACATAGAAACTGAAGAAATTTATATCTCCCATTTTATCCACTTACAATTTTATTTAGCGAAGGACATTAACAATTTTGAGCCACTCCACAGCTGGATATATGAAACATTCTAAATTCTAGATGCTAGATCATCTGGACAGCAAATGGGGCCATCTTTTCATTTCTACCACCCAGGATGCGTTTCCACTCACTGTGGATAGCATATAGTCATCTTAAAAATGTATAAGTGAAATAGAAACAATAAATGAGCATCTAATGCAGGTATCATATTTTATACGTACAATAATTTAATCTATGGTTAGCCAGGTATTTGAAGGAATCATCATATAATTGTTTTACAATTATCAACAGAAGCATATTTTTTCTCTGCTGAATTGTCCAGTATAAAAATCATTAACACACCACAGCAAAAGACACAAGAGTCAGCAATTAATGTTAATGCCCATACTGGAAAAAGGTGAATTGAACTACAGAAATTACCAGCACTTCTCAAAAAACAGTAAATTGCAGACAGCTGACATTGAGGCAAAACACACAGCACAAGTTCAATTTCCCAATGACTCTAGGAGTTTCTAAACACTTTGGAAATAGCAATATCAACGTCATGGCAAGAAAAATTAATATTTCAGCTTCAGGATCAACAATATGTTTGGCTTATTACTACTTCTACAAAGTTAACAAAGAAGATGGATTCTTTTTCTTCAATTTCTAAGTTAAGGAGAACAAAAGTATGAAAGAGATTTCTATTGACTAAATGTCACTTTGACGTTTCAATCACTAGTTTCAAAGCAAACTATACCTTCATGTAAAGAGAAGAATGACAGCTGATATATATCAAAGCATGTTTTGTTTGCCTTGTTTCATTTGTATGTGTTTGTGACCTGTGATTAGTGATCTTCCTTTAAAAATTCTCAGTATGTTGGTTTGATTTAAACAGTCTCTTTAAGTCAAGGTGAAATGAGTAATGAAAAGGGACATGTGACCTACTGTAAGTACTGTCTGATGGTATACTTGTGTGGCCTGGTTACAAAAGAGATGGAGGACCCAAATTAAGTATTATTCAAGTCAGGTTCTCAGTTTAAAACCTGAACACAAAGAATCAAAGGTTTTGGAGCTCCTTGCAATGAGAGAAGGAGGCCTTTAACCCCTTCCCCAGCGATTTATTTTGGGGAAAACATTTCATTTTCAGACGATTGTTTTTATTGCTTTCTTTATAGTATTTTTTAATGCTGATTATGGAAATAACTTTTGTTTTCATCTATTTTCAATATTTTACTTGAAATCTTATTTTGAAGATACCATTTTCGGCAAAAACAAATTGGTCTTTCAAGTAGTTCATCTTTCGACCAGTTCATTTCTTGATCTGGCATTTTCACAATACCCCCAAGCATTTTCAAGGCGAAAGACACACACATTTCTGCCTTTGTTACAGGGCACCACACACAATCTCTTTCTCCAGTTTGTTCAGCAAAGCGATTAGTTTCGTCCACCAGAATCAATAATTCTGTTGTCACATAAAAGATTAAAAAAATCCAAAGGAGTCATATCAGCTGTGTCTTGATCAATTGATATTCCAGGATTTCCAGTGAATGGGAAGTGTGGTGGTGGTGGAAGCATGCATTCTTCCGACACTACATGTCGACACCAAATTCGTCCATCCTCCTCCTCCTCCTCCTCCTCACTTGAGAGAGAATAGCCATTATCAGACGAGCTTGCACTCTCATCTGATGTATCCAAGCTTCTAATAGAAGGTTCATACTCATTGTCATCTTCTGAGCTCGACATCTGGGCGTAATTTGTAAAACAAAAACAGAAAAAAACGAATGACAGTGTGTGTCCAAAAGTGGTGCATCAACGCTTCTTGCAATGCCTGAGGTGGAAGAGACACAGCTACCAGACATATGAGTCACTGAGTATACTCATTTCTAGCTGAGAAGGGCCCAGAAATGCCAAAAATTGACGTATAAACTAGTCTGTGGCTGTTTTTGAAATTATATGTTTTGGACGAGTTTACTCGTCGCACTCTGAAAAAGACAAATTGGGTGAAGACACGTTAACTTGTCTTTGCCGGATAAGGGGTTAAATATGGCGGCAGGCATTTTGGATAGCAAGCATGGTCAGTTCTCGAGTGATTAGCAACTCTTCAGCCCAGTTTGTATGAAGCAAGGTCCATGGTGAGATAAACAATCAGTCACATCTGCTCACTGACACGCAGTTTGGGTTCTCCCAGGCCCACTCAGCTCCCAAATGTGATGTTCAAATGTGATCAAAAGAACCAAATTCCAGAGGTGAGGGGAGAATGCGTGACTGCCCTCGATATTGAGACTATACTTGACTCATACTGAGGAGCAAAAGTGGAGTCAATAGGAATATGGGGGAAAGCTCTCTGTTGGTTGGAGTCATACCTGATACAGGGTACATAGGAAGATCATGGTGGTTGGAGGACAGACATTTTAGTTACTGGACATGTCTGCAGGAGGTTCTCAGGGTAGTGTCCTGGACCCAACCATCTTCAGCTGCTTCATCAATGATCTCTCCTCCACCATAAAATCAAAGTGGGATGTTCATCAATAATCACATCTACATTCATCACCATTAGTGACTCCTTAGATAATGAAATAGCCCACGTCCAATTGCAGCAAGACCAGGACTATATCCAGACTTGGGCTGAAAAGTGGTTAGTGACATTGCCACTACAAATGCCAAGTAATGGACATCTCTCAAGAGAAAATTTTACCATTGTCCCTTGATATTCATTGGTGTTGTCAATATTTAATCAATATTGGTGGGTATGGCATTGACCAGAAACTGAACTGCACTAGTTATAGCCATATAACTACTGTGGCTCCACGAGCAGGTCAGAGACGAAGAATCTGCAGTAAGAAACTTGTCATTTACTTCTCCAAAGCCTACCCATCTACAAGGCACCAGTCAGGACCGTGATGGAATACTCCCCACTTACCTGGATGAGTGCTGTTCCAACAATACTAATGTAGTTTCACACTATGTGAAACAAAGGAACCCCACTTAATTGGGACCACAACCCCAAACACCACTGATACTCAATAGCAGCAATGTATACTCTATACAAGATGCATTCCAGAAATTCACAAAAGATCCTTAGATAGCATCTTTTAAACCCACAACTATTTTCATCTGGAAGGATGATTACAATAGATACATAGGAACACCACCTGAATGAACCCACCAAGCTACTCACTATCCTTATTTGGAAGTATAGCTGTTTGTTCAGTGTCAATGGGTGAAAGTCCTGAGACTCCCACCCTAATGGCGTTATGGGTCTACATACAACACATGGACAGCAGCAGTTCAAGATGGCAGGCCACCATCATCTTCTCAACAGCATTTAGATTAAATTAGACTAGATTAGATTCCCTACAGTGTGGAAACAGGCCATTCAGCTGAACAAGTCCACACCGACCCTCCGAAGAGTAACCCACCCAGACCCATTTCCCTCTGACGAATGCACCTAACACTATGGGCAATTTAGCATAGCCAGTTCACCTAACCTCCCACAATCCAAAAGATGCACAGGAAACTGGAGCACCTGGAGGAAACTCACACAGACGCGGGGAGAATGTGCAAACCCCACGCAGAGGGTCTCCCGAGGCTAGAATTGAACCTGGGTCCCTGATGCTGTGAGGCAACAATACTAACCACTGAGCCACTGTGCCGCCCCCCATTTAAGGATGGGTAATGGATACAGCTAGCTTAGTCAGAACACACATCCCATGAATAATTTTTAAAACAAATATACATTTTGCTCCCACTGGCACCTTCTGGTAATGAAGGCTCCTCTGTCATATTTAAGGCTACCTGAGCACTCCTTCATCCATTGCCAACCAGAACTCCAGATGAACAGTGGTAGTGTTTTTCACTTTCCTTTCCCCTCTTCCTGGAGATGTGTGCCAAATGTTATAAGATAGCTTGGCATCGCACTGTTTGTTTCTCTGAATATTCTGCTTCAACTTCATCCTCTCCCTCTCTGAAGGTCAAAAGAAATCCTCCCACCAGGCATGGACAGCATGGGCCCAGACCCAGCTCATGCAGGAGACCTGTGCTTTCAACAGACATGAATGCAGAGGTGTTTTGGAAGGTCAACTGCAAGAGGAAAGGTTATTATAAAGTATACAGGAGCACTGATAATACAGAAGGATCTAGGGGTCCATAGCTCCTTGAAAGTGGCAACACAAGTGAGATGCAGTATACCTTAAAAGATACCGAGTGAAGCTAAAAAACAAGACCACTTGCCAAACAGCATAAATAGCAAGTGATAGACAGAGCTAAGTGATCCCATGACCAACAGATCAGCTCTGCAATCCTGCCGCATACAGTTGTGAATGGTCAGGGATGATTAAACAACTTACCGGAGGAGGACACTCCACAAATATCCCCATCCTCAATAATGGATGAGCCCAACACTTCATTGCAAGAAATAAGGCTGAAGCTTTCACAGCAACCTTCAGTCAGTATTGCCAAGTGGATGATCCATCTCAGCCTCCTCCAATGGTCTCAGCATCACAGTTACCAGTCTTCAGCAAATCTTATTCACTCCACGTGATATCAAGAAACTGTTGGAGACACTGGATACTTCAAAGCCTATTAGCCCTGAAATCATTCTGGCAATAGTACTCAAGACTTGTAGAACCATCGAATGGCATAGAAGCAGGCACCTTTGGAGCAGACATGGTGAGAATGTGCAAATTCCACACGTTCTGTGGAATCAAACCTTGTGCTCCAGAATGTGCTCCTCCCCTAGCCAAACTGTTCCAATACAGTTACAACACTGGCAACAGTGGAAAATTGCCCAGGTGTGTCTTATATGTAAAAAGCAGGGAGAATCCAATCTGGCCAATTACTATTCCATCAGTCTACTTTTGATCATCAGGAAAAGGATGGAAGATATCATCAACAGTGCTAATAAGCATACCTGCTCAGTTTGGGTTCTGTCAGGGCTACTCAGCTCTGGACCTCATTACAAACTTAGTTCAAACATGAACAAAAGAGCTGAATTCCAGAGGTGAGGGGAGAGTGACAGCCTTTGACATCAAGGCTGTATTTGACCGAGTGTGGCATTACATTGCCCTAGATAAGCTCAAATCAATGGGTACCAGAACAAACTCTACGGTGGTTGGTGTCATTACCTGAGACTTAGAAAGATGATTGCAGTTGTTGGAGGTCAGTCATCTCAGCTCTAAGACATCTCTGCAGGAGTGCCTCAGAGTTCCTAGCTCCAAGCATTTTCAATGACCTTCCAGCCAATATAAGGTCAGAAGTGGTGATGTTCGCCAATGATTGCATAATGTTCAGCACCATTCACCACTCCTCAGATACTGAAGCAGTCCATATTCAAATACAACAAGATATGAACAATATCCCAGCTTGGGATGCCGGGATATTCCTGATGAAGAGCTTATGCTCGAAACATTGACTCTCCTACTCCTTGGATGCTGCCTGATCGGCTGTGCTTTTCCAGTGCCACACTCTTCAACTTCTCTTCCAATGGTACAAATGATTACCAGTAAAATGAAAGGAAGTCAGGGGTATACTGCACTTCACAGTCTGACTGGTCCAGACATCCGAATTTCAGCTTCAGAAGCCAATTGTCTCCGCTGCTGTGTCAGTATATGCATTGCCATTATCTCTCCTCAGTGTCAGTTTGTGGATTCCTGTCAAATGTCATCCGTCAGAGTTAGAGGGGAAATGGTTAACTGCTGCCTCACTATCCCTATATATCAGGGGAACTGTGAGTGCTCCAGAGTGCAGACATTGTGCACACTTGCGAAATAACATGCACAGATGTGCAGTATTTGGCTGTTTGGATCTCAAATAAATCTGACAACTCACCAAGTGGAACCCTTGCCCTTTCAGGAAGACTACTCTGCTGGCTCCATTGGGAAAACTGATCTGCAGAAATCTTGTAATGGTACAAAGCAACTGTCGTGGCTGATGGACTCACATTGGGAAATTCCATGGGAAATTAATAAAGAGGTTAGCCTGAACAAATAGAGTATCAGTGATCTCTTGGAAATTATTATGACCAGTTGTCTGTGAGATCACACACATTTCCCCAGTAGCTCTCTGAATTGATTGACTGGCCTAGAAATTGACTGAGCTGAAAATGTGTTGCTGGAAAAGCGCAGCAGGTCAGGCAGCATCCAAGGAACAAGAGATTCGATGTTTCGGGCGTAAGCCCTTCTTCAGGAAAGAAGAAGGGCTTATGCCCGAAACGTTGAATCTCCTGTTCCTTGGATGCTGCCTGACCTGCTGCGCTTTTCCAGCAACACATTTTCAGCTCTGATCTCCAGCATCTGCAGACCTCACATTCTCCTAGAAATTGACTACCACCATTAACCTCTTGGCAGGATGTGTTTCTCTCCCAGTCTGTCATGACACAAGTGCTCACTCAGCCCCAGGAAGATGTTGGAGAGAATTTCCCAGGATATAACGAGATGGCAATGACTTTAAAACTCCTTTATAAGCAGTTAACTACACTGAACCCTGTCAACTTGGTTTCAGGTCAACACTTAGGTTCTACATTTGTGAGAAGATTTGTAGCTCGGGTGCTCGTTGTTGTGATTCTCTTCGCTGAGCTGGGAATTTGTGTTGCAGACGTTTCGTCCCCTGTCTAGGTGACATCCTCAGTGTTTGGGAGCTTGCTGTGAAGCGCTTCTGTCATGTCTCATTTGATGTAACGGCACTGTTCACCTCTATCGACAAAACCCTAGTCAGAGAAACAATAGCCAACCTGCTCGACATACAGAACAGACAACAGGACATTGAACCTATCAACAAAGACAGCATACTCAAACTACTGGACCTGTGGCTCACAACACACTTCACATTCAACAACCAAATATATGAACAAATCAACGGCACACCCATGGGCTCACCCATCTCTGGACTCATAGCAGAAGCGGTAATGCAAAGATTAGAACAAACAGTCCTACCGCAAATTCAACCCAAACTCTGGGTCAGATATGTGGATGACGCCTTTGTAATCATTAAAAACACAGAAATAGAGAACACACACCAGATCATCAATGCCACACTCACAGGAATCCGATTCACGAGAGAGGAAGAAAAGGACAACCAACTCCCATTCTTAGACGTGATGGTACAGAGAACACCTAACGGAGAATTCACCGCAAAGGTATACAGGAAAGCCACATACACAGACCAAGTCCTGAACCATGAAAGCAAACACCCTAACACACACAAAATAAGTTGCGTCAAGACACTGTTCAAAAGGGCCACAACACACTGCAGTACACCAGAACTGCAAAAAGAGGAAGAAGAACACCTATACAATGTATTCGCCAAAATCGGATACCTGCGCAATTTCATCAACAGATGCCTAAGGGAAAGACAACGGAATGAGGACATGCTGCAACGCAAAGGACTAGCCACACTACCATACATCAAGAACATTTTTGAACTGACAGCCAGACTACTGCGACCACTAGGACTCATAACAGCACACAAACCAACAGCCACTCTCAGACAACAACTCACCAGAATGAAGAACCCAATACCCAGCATGAGCAAAACCAATGTAGTGTACAAAATCCCATGCAAGGACTGCACAAAACACTACATAGGACAAACAGGAAGACAGCTAACGATCCGCATCCATGAACACCAACTAACCACGAAATGACAAGACCAGCTATCCTTAGTAGCCACACACGCAGATGACAAGCAACATGAGTTTGATTGGGAAAACACTACTATTATAGGACAAGCCAAACAGAGAGCAGCCAGGGAATTCCTAGAGACATGGCACTCATCCACAGATTCAATCAATAAGCACGTCGACCTGGACCCAATATACCGACCACTGCAGCGGACAGCTGGAACTGACAACCCGAAGCGGCAGAGACAAACCACTATAAATGACGGAGGAAATATCACAGAAGCGCTTCACAGGAGGCTCCCAAGCACTGAGGATGTCACCTAGACAGGGGACGAAACGTCTGCTACACAAATTCCCAGCTCAGCGAACAGAACCACAACAACTTAGGTTCTACCTTTGCCTTCTGCTCTGCCTCTACAAGTTGGTCTGTAACTGGTGTCAAATCCTGCTGTTGCTACTCCTATCACTCTTGGCATAGCATTTGGAGATGGTGATGTCTGCACTATATTTTTTTTAAGAGAAGTGAGATGACCAGGAGGTTGACAGGGTTGATCCCTACCATCTCAATGCTATTTTCAGGCGATCTTTGGAGGCAGTCTTGTCAGACAGATAGTTCAGTTTCTCTTAGAGCTTTCTGCAATCCGTATGCCCCATTATTCCAATGAATGCCCGTCATCTCATAATGTTTCCCAGTTGGTCCTCCCAACCATAATGCATGCCATGGGAAGCAGCAACCTTGTGACTTCAAAGGAAAGCTTCTGTTGACCAACAGGACATATACATGATGGCAGTGCCCTTGTCCAGGTGACTGAAAGCATGGCAGTGAACTTTCCTGTACACACCAGTCAGAAAGGTTGAAGCTGATCTCTTCTAATTTGGAATTGGCATGGTCATACTACCAGCAACATACCCACCATCTAATCTCCAGCCTTTGCCACTCTTACACCACTTATTGAGCCACATAATGTTTGTTAGTGGTATAAAATGTGTGCTCACGAATCTGCATGCCATTACATCATTACAATATCCATGAGTTAAAATTACCATCAACTGCGCAACAAGTAGATATGGAAATTAACTAGCAAAACATGAGATGGGCAGTGATGGCCTTGTGCTATTATCATTAGAATATTAATCCAGAGACTCAGGTGATGATCTGGGGCCTGGCTTCAAATCCTGCTATGGCAGCTATGGAATTTGAACACAATAAAAAACCTGGAATTAACAGGCTAATGATCACCATTATGAATTGTTGGAAATCCCATTTGGTTCACTAATGTCCTTTCAAGAATGAATGTACCATCTATGTATTTCCAGACTCTTGTCAATGAAGTTGACTCTTAACTGCCCTCTGGATAATTAGGGAGAGAAAATGAATGAATTGAATGTTGAGAACTACTTTTATAAACCAATTCAGAGAAAACTGGATGACTATATGGAGCCACCATTGAAAAATATTTGTCTGATAGTTGAATGATATGATGGGGAAAAGCAATTAGCTTCAATGATAATCTAAATTGACCAAAATGTCTCAGTGATTTAAATAAATTGTTGTAAGGTACATTCTTACATTGTTTTGTATTCAGTCGGCAGTTTTGCTTTTCTATTGTTTAATAAATCAAACCTTTTTTGTTTATTGCTCTCACTCTGTGCATGCTGTAATTAAAATTTCCATAAGACTGCAGTAACAGTCTCAACAAGTGGTGCTACCATTTTATATTCATTTTATTGCAAAATGATTCAACCTAAATGTTTCTCTGAGGAAAATGATATCACATTTATGGTGTAAAGCCTGATTATTGTTCCTTTCTGCTCCTTTTCGTGTTTGTATCTGCTAGTTTGAATGAGACAATTAAAGAGTTCCACAACACTAACTACTTACATTTATAATGGGGACCTGTGACATTGTAACATAATAAGGTCTTTAGGACATAACAGCTTTTAAATTCTCTATAAAGTGCAAGTTCACCAGATTTTAAGAGCTCTCATATCCAGCTGTGTGCTTGCCCAACCTACTTTACAAAAGACAGTGAGAGGCAGCTAGTTATATGACAGACCTGATCATATCTGTCACCTCATACTTATCTCTCACTCTTCATGTCCTGACCTTAAATTAAAACTATACTTTTCTAATTCCACCAGACTTTTCATAACCCGGCACCGATGGGACAAGGAGAGTATCAGTTGGTCAAATTTTCCAGTTGACCAAGAGATCCACATCATCAACGTAAAAACACACACTCAGTAATAGAAACATAATGTAGGGGGTTTACACATCACTGTTATACTTTATTAATAGCCTAAATTGCTTAAATAAGAGAGCAATTTTTCCTTAAATAAAACTTAGCAGCAGAGAGGCTTCCCACTCACCCCCTCAACTGATTAATTGGACATTGCAGTATTTGAGGAGAAATTGACTGGAAATTGAATCAACTGTTGACATTTCATGTGGCCATTCAATTGAAAAAATATATTTCCATTGCGGTTAATAAATTTTAAAAAAAACTATAATAATAGGACAGAATAAAACAGTAAACTTTGTGGTATTTGAGATATATAATTCAGAATGCCAGTTCATAAAGTGCTGGTTAAAGCAAAGTTTGCTCCACTAACTCTCGCCGAATGCATTGCATTGAATTTTAAGATGCAATCAGCAGTATTTCACTCAATTGTATTCTCTGTAAGGACTGCAATACAAAGGGAAATGTTTTTTTTAGATGGGATGGCTGCAAGATGGATTCAATATTGGTTGTGTACCTGATGTGAATGTCAAAGTGACTGTTGGCAGTCCAGCTGGCAGTGGGCCTGAGGCTTTCTGTGGAGACAATGGAAATTGCTGCTTGTGGACTCTCAAAGATCTGGAGTGGCTCAGGAAGGGGGGATGAGCTAAGTGTGGAATGGTGATTATGTGGAGAGGGAGACAGGAAAATCAACTAAGCTTCTGATAAGACTATCCAATAGTCCTGTTCAGGTCACTAATATGCCACTCAGCACCTTGAGAAATGGAATCTAGCCTCTCTGTCCATTTCTCCTTGGAAGGTATGGACCCAGTCTTTTAAAACAGACAAGGGGCACACCCTTGCATATTTCAACAATATTCTGCTGGTTTAGGGCAGGAATTCAGGATGTTCAATAAAAGGGCTACTAAAAAATGATTTTATGCGAATGAAAGGACACACAAGGTCCCGGTTAGATTTTATGGTGAGGTGAGAGTGAAAGAAAAGGAGAGTACTTGACAATAAAAGTTGTTGACTATCATTACTTCAGCATTATTACTAAAATTATTGCATGGTCCTTTCATCATTAAGACCAAATAGTTCTTATACTCGATTGTTGGTCTGACATGTTTAGATTAGATTCCTTACAGTGTGGAAACAGGTCCTTCGGCCCAACCAGTCCACACTGACCCTCCGAAGAGTAACCCACCCAGACCCACTTCCCAGACTAATGCATGTACCACTATGGGCAACTTAGCATGGCCAATTCACCTGACCTGAACATCTTTGGACTGTGGGAGGAAACCGGAGCACCCGGAGGAAACCCACACAGACACGGGGAGAATGTGCAAACTCCACACAGACAGTCGCCCAAAGCTGGAATCGAACCTGGGACCCTGGTGCTGTAAGGCAGCAGTGCTAACCACTGAGCCATAACGATACCAGGCCTCACAGTCAGCTGTCTGTATTTTGATTGCCTGAATTTTATGAGTTAAAGCTGCATTTCTTTACACATTCTGTGGTGAATCATCTCCATATTGTTATCATTTCTTTTTGTTTCTGCACTCTAACTTTGGCTTCCTAC
Source organism: Hemiscyllium ocellatum (assembly GCF_020745735.1). Classification (NCBI taxonomy): domain Eukaryota; kingdom Metazoa; phylum Chordata; class Chondrichthyes; order Orectolobiformes; family Hemiscylliidae; genus Hemiscyllium; species Hemiscyllium ocellatum. The sequence continues at coordinate 79,224,726 of NC_083411.1, read as the reverse complement.
CCAGTTAGGATTCCAAACACGACATCCTTATAACAAGTACTATGTTCACAATGCATGCAAACTGTGAATTATGCGTTGGTCATGTTGCTGAAATCTGGTTTGCATTTTTGGGGCCATCTTCAGCCTCTATTGGATTTGTTGTGTTCCCTTTTCCTATCTGTAAATAAAGGGTCATGTTTGGAATTGTTCAATTGTTTGTCTTTATATGACTTGTCCCTATTGGACAATAACAATATGCAGATATCTAGAGGGCACTGGGGATCGGGTAGCACTGATTTAGTGCACTCAGATGGAAGATAGCTTTGTGTGGTCGTGGTCAAACTGTGACTAGTGTTAGTAAATGGGTTAGTGGGCGGCACGGTGGCACAGTGGTTAGCACTGCTGCCTCACAGCGCCTGAGACCCAGTTCAATTCCCGACTCAGGCGACTGACTGTGTGGAGTTTGCACGTTCTCCCCGTGTCTGCGTGGGTTTCCTTCGTGTGCTCCGGTTTCCTCCCACAGTCCAAAGATGTGCGGGTCAGGTGAATTGGCCATGCTAAATTGCCCGTAGTGTTAGATAAGGGGTAAATGTAGGGGTATGGGTGGGTTGCGCTTCGGCGGGTCGGTGTGGACTTGTTGGGCCGAAGGGCCTGTTTCCACATTGTAAGTAATCTAATCTAATCTAAATACCCGTGAATGAGGGTCAGCCATGCTGGCTATGTGTCATGATGTTGCCAGTAAGATTACCTTGGATTGTGTGCAGACTGTGCCCATGACTAATAGTACCAGGTTACTTAGATCAACAATGGCCCCCACTTGACTGAGCTGAAGATTAACCCCAACTACTTTCCGATACGGCTTTCTGTTTGAATGAACATGCATAATTTTTTGCCGTGCAGGCAGCTGGCACATATTGTTCATGTTAAACTAATGTCCAGGTGTGCCATTCACAGAGGTGTGACCACCCCACTAGATAGATCCCTACTGACAAACAGCCTGTCTGTCTTAGGGCCAAAGGTATCAAAGGATATGGAGAGAAAGCACGACAATGTACTGATTTGGATGATCAGTCACAATCATATCGAATGATGGACCAGGCTCAAGGGTCCAAATGACCTACTCTTACTTCTATTTTCTATGCTTCCTTATATCATCAATCTGAATCAAAGCATCATCAGTCATCAATGCTCTATTCAAAAGGATTGCATCATCATTTCTACTGAAAACAAAATTTCAATAAAATGAAAATTATTCAAAATATCATTCAACAAATCATGAAATGAGCAACATTTCTAACTATCCAATAACCAAGCAACTGTTGAAATGAAACTGGCATCACCTTGTGATGGTTGTTTAACTCCTTCCCCTGTCAGGCCTACATTGTGTAAATAAATTTCTGGCCTATAAATTACTCCGAGACTTTCTAATAAAACTCAGTTCGACATTATTTTGTTAATCTATCAATTGAAAGCCGTAAAGCAAACAAGTACTTTGTCATAAATCTTTCTGACTTGTGTAGGTCCCATTTTCCTTTGAAGCAGCATTATTTTTAGTTCATGCAAACCGATCACCTTCAAAAACATCAATAGCACAAATGAAAAATGATACTAGGGAGACAGATGGGCACTTAGCAAAAGGAACGCCAAGTAATTAAATCCAAAAAGTAAATATTTTATGTCTACTGAACAATGAGGAACCTATCGCTATGCTGGTGTGTAATTACAAGGCAATGGGCTGCTGGTGCAATGATTTCTTTTTGCTTTTCACAGACAGTTTAATGGAGTTTTCAGTTATGGGGTCTCCTAAGCTTATGATTCAGTCATATCAAATTCTCTTAACCTTTTGATATGTCCCATCTACTGCTTAGTTTGTTTCCCCTTTCGTGTTGTTAGGTTGGCAAAATGCTCACTGCACGAATTAACAAACATATAATGTAAGGTTAATCAAAGTTTTGTGTTGAGGTTACAATATTGCTTAAAGTACATGGAGCTCTGTATGTCACTTTTGCATGGATATGATTGAACTGATAATTTGCTGTAAAACAAGTTTTATTTGTCAATGTCAATATCATTATTTCCCTTTAATCCATCTGTAAACTTTAACTCGATTTTAACTTATTTTGGTACATCTTTCTCTGGCACTTCTCAGTTAGCGCCAGTGCTCTTTAAAGTTGTTACCAATTTTGATAGTCTTCTCATTGTTCAATGTGAATCTTGCAGTCACACAGGGCTCGCTATTGATTTCCTTCAAACACCCACAATGAGTGGGAGAGAAAGGATATCAATTAAAAATTGAGGGATGCGCCCCAAACCTGCTACCACTGTCAGGGTAGACAGGCAGGAGGCTGGAAGAACACAGCAAACCAGGCAGCATCAGGAGGTGGAAAAGTTGATGTTTGAGGTGTAACACAAAACATTGACTTCTCCACCTCCTGAAGTTGCCTGACTTGCTGTGTTCTTCCAGCCTCCAGCCTGTCTACTTTGGATTCCAGCATCTTTTTTTTTTGTCTCTAACCACTATCAGAGTGGCAGCTTGTGTGGCATGCATGTTTTCTACCCTGGAAAAGCCTCACACTTCATGTGATCTGTGAATATTCTGAGCAGTTGGAATCTTGACTAAATTACATGGCCCTTGGCTGGATTTCCAGGAAGTCAGAGCAGTTAGGTGTGGGAGCAGTTAGGTAAAGCAAGTAATTACTTTGAGAACATTTCTTTCTGGCATCAGAAAGACCATAAAAAGACCATAAAGCCGAGAAATTAACCTGGTGTTACTTTCCATAAATGGCAATCAATGACGTTGATAATGTGCCTCTCCTTGGTTCCCAGAATTGTTGTTAGTTTGTGGCCATGTCAAAGAAAATGACAAATTACTTTTAAAACATATTGGATGGGAGATCTGTGTTAATCTGCACAGCGACTGCAGTATTTACCGAAACAGAGAGGGAATTGAATCATGATATTGGTGGCAGGGTATTGGGAGTGGGGAGGTTATCCTGAAATCCCAAGGACACAGAGGCTTATTTTGGTACATCTTTCTCTGGCACTTCTCAGTTAGCGCCAGTGCTCTTTAAAGTTGTTACCAATTTTGATAGTCTTCTCAACCTAACAACAAGAATTGCATTTCCCAACCTCGTAAGAAAATCTTCACCTTCCATCTCACCAATTGGCCATACTCTCTTCAAGGCACTGATTGGCCAAACCCCTTCCCAAACATTGACTTTCAGCCAGCCTTGCAAATTTGTCAGAGGAGCCTCTGTGTCCTTGGGATTTCAGGATAACCTCCCCACTCCCAATACCCTGCCACCAATATCATGATTCAATTCCCTCTCTGTTTTGGTAAATGATGCAGTCACTGTGCAGATTAACACAGATCTCCCATCCAATATGTTTTAAAAGTAATTTGTTATTTTCTTTGACATGGCCACAAACTAACAACAATTCTGGGAACCAAGGAGAGGCACATTATCAACGTCATTGATTGCCATTTATGGAAAGTAACACCAGGTTAATTTCTCGGCTTTATGGTCTTTTTATCTCTATGAAATGTTTCTGTTCATTAAAAATGTATAAAGTTTCTTTTAATATAGACTGTATACACCTACGTTTTCATTCTGTTGTTAATCGAATGAACTAATTTAAGAGCTTAGGGAATACATTTTATTATTACTTTACTGCAGGAGTCCCATTATATATAACTGAAACAAACACCCTGTACCCCAGACAATGTCGATGATAAGGAAGATCAATGAGTGATTGAAAGCAGTTAAAGTGAAGATGTCTGTCACTCATACAGATTATAGAAAAGTGAAATAATAATTAAATGACAAAACATTAAAGTTACTTATCAGTTAATAAATAGAGGTCACTTATAAGTCAATTGTAAATGCATGTTATTTCCACAAAGGAAGCCAATGTCATTTTGCATAATTTAGAGACCAGAATAAGAATAGTAAGCTGAGCCCTCTTTCAAAATGCCTCATTAGCAAGTTACTTGACATTTAATTAAAATATAGAAATGGGCTTTCTTACTGTGGTATCCTAGTGAGCATTGAGAGAGAAATGTTTCACCTGATATCGTTAACATAACCTTACCAATGCCTTCTGTATCTGATAACATTGCTGCATGTCACAAATAAACGCTATAATGAACCAGAATTATTTTCACATTTTATTAGTTGCATCATAACAAATTATGAAGTGTAATTTTAGTAGTTGAGGAGAAACAGTTTCATCTGGCAGAGGGTCAGTGATGAGAGGACATAGATGTAAAATAATTGGCAATATGCCCAGAGGGTAGATCGAGAAGCATTACTGTGTTCAGTGCGTTTGTTATGATCTGAAATGTGCTTCCTGAAAGGGCATTGGAACCACTTTCACTATCAATGTGTATAAAATTGGATTAGACTGTTCATAAATAGAAAAACTTTGAAGAATGATAGAGAAACAGCTTGGAAGTAAGACTACTTGATCACTGTTTCAGAAATCCAGTGCAAACATCATGATGGACTGGAAAACTCTCTAAGCCATATGGTTCCATGATCATTTAAGAATGTAAATGTGATGAAAGTACAATTTATTGATGACTGTTCTGGGATATTAAAAAATGGTCATACAAAGTAATCTCTCCCAAATCTGACTACTTTAAAACTCAAGTTGTGAGCAAACTGCATTTTTTTTATCTCAAACTTAATTGAGTAAACTTATTTATAAAAATTATGAACAATTCAGGTAGGTATTAATGCAGGGTAGTCACTGATTTCACTAACTTGCTCTGTTTTGCCTGTGATAATACTCAATCTGGATGAACAAAGCTAACTACTTTTCAAAACACCTAACCTGAAATCAGGATACCTCCAAAATCCAGATTTGGAGATGCCAGTGTTGGACTGGGATGTACAAAGTTAAAAATCACACAACATCAACACCACCAGGTTATAGTCCAACAGGTTTAATTGGAAGCACACTAGCTTTAGGAGCGATGCTCCTTCATTAGTGGTAGCTCCGAAAGCTAGTGTGCTTCCAATTAAACCTGTTGGACTATAATCTGTTGTTGCGTGATTTTTAACTCCAAAATCCAGTACAGTCTCGGTCCTGAGGATGTTAGGTTTGAAGTCCTGTACCTATGCGTCATTCCCACTTCAACTCAACACAACACAAATGTTGTGAAAATTATTTCACCTCTATTTCTTTCACAATATGACAACTATCCTGTTCTGCAGATAATGAATTGGAGCACAAAGATTGTTAGACAGAAGGGAATTCAGAACAGTTAAGAAGAGCCTGACAATTGCCAGAAAGATCTTTATTTTTAAATATGGTTTTCAATCATAATTCAAGGATATGTTGACAGATTAGATTATGTTTTTTAAAGCAAATTTACCTCTAATTTATGAAAGATTGTGAGTACAGCACTGGAGCACCACTTTCTCAAGGGCAACTAGGGATGGACAACGACTGCTGGCCAGCAAGCTACACCCACATCCCTCAAAAGAATTAAAAAAAGGTAAACAGCATTGCTGGTCAATGATGACATCAATGATCTTTCTATAAAATTAACCAGCTACCTGTTAAAAGTAAAATGTTTTTGTTGTTTAGTTGAAACTGCTTGTGTGACTGCTTTTAACTCAGCATTGTTTACTCAGAAAATAATAGGAAAGTGGAGTGAAATACAAAAGCTGATATGCCTTCTGTCTGAAGTGTGGGCATAGATGTGATATTAGGTGCAAAACTACAATGCTGTCTTGTTTCACATATAAAAGACAACTGAAGCAAGAAAATGGGATCTTTTGAAACACAGCAAAGCATCACAACTGGGTTGCAAACATATATGTTTCATTGAAAGAACTGCATTTGAAACAATTCAGAGGAAATTACAGAGAAAGTTTTTCTCTTGACAGTGTGAATAACACTTAGCCATGGCCATTCAAACGATACTTGAGGAAAAGTTAATATTTGATTTGCATCCTTCAGGTGAACATTCATCAGTCTGTCTTCATTTACTGTATAGTTTTGCAATGTGTTTATTGCTATGAAGATCTCCTTGAAGCACAGCAGTGTTGACATTACCAACCGGGAAGCACTTGCAACCAATTGCTCAAAGTAACAACAACTTTGCCATCTTGCTGTGAGTTCAAATGCCTTTATGATGAGGCAGTGCAGAGGCAGAGAAGAGAAAAAGCGAAAAATCCTGCCCTCCAATCCCACTCTTTCTCTAAACATCCTGCCCCATGTGCCTAAAGGTCTGAGGGTCAAGAATCAACATGTTCAGACACATAACAGAAACATGAACGGAGAAACTAAGAGGTGCAGGTGCATGGCTCCTTGAAAATGGAGTCGCAGGTTGACACAGTGGTGAAGGTGGCACTTGGTACACTTGCCTGATTTGGGTCAGAACATTGAGTATAGGATTCGGGACATCATGTGGCTGTATATGACATCGGTGAGGCCACTTTTAGAATTCTGCATACAACTCTGGTCACCCTTCTATAGGAAAGTTGTCAAACTTGTGAGGGTGCACAATAGATTTACAATGAGGTTGCTGGGATTGGAGGGTTTGAGTTAGAGGAAGAGGATGAAAAGGCTGGGGCTTTTTTTTCTGCAGTGTGGGAGGCTGAGGAGTAAACTTGAAGGTTTATGAAATCATGAGGGTATAGATAAGACAAATAGCAAAGATCTTTTTCCCAGCCTCAGGGAGTTCAAAACGAGAAACCACAGGTTTAAGGCAAGAGAGAAAAGATTGAAAATGGATGTGAGGGGCAATTGTTTCACTCAGAAGGTGGTGAGTGTGTGGAATGAGCTGCCAGAAGAGATGATGGAGGCAGGCAGAGTTACAACATTTAAAAGGTACCTGGATAGGTATGCGAATAGGGAAAGTTTTGAGGGATATGGGCCAAATGCTTGCAAATTACATTCTTCATATATCAGCTAAGAGCAACTTAAATACTTATTTCTGCTTCCATCACCATTACATGGTTGGCGACAGAAGACAGAAAAATAGTGGACTACTATTTTTAGCCCACTATTTTTCCCAATGTGGGATAATAGTTGGGATAATAGTTGGGAATGGTGCGTGTTAAGGTCCCTCTCTCCATTGGAGGCATCCACTTTGTGCCTCCTTCCCTGGTCTCCGGAACGCAACCTTGACCACTTACTCATCTCACCCGTTCGATGAGATGCCTGATCAAAGGTACCTTCCTGATCAAAAAAAATCCCATAGTTACTTTCTGTCTAACATCCACAGAAGTACTTATTTTTCTTGGGACTTCATCCCATCAGAGTTCTTGCAGGATCCAATAGCTCACAATGGCAGGATGTGCTGGCAGCTATCCCTTCTCAGCTTGTGAAAGATAGTCTATTATCCCAGCATGTTACCATGGCAGGGAGATCCTTCTGAAAGCCAGTGATCAAAGTTTGTCACGGGGGGTGGGGGCTGGTGGAAAAAGAAGGGGGGCAAGTGGAAATGAGGGGTGAGGAATAACACATGTCCTCTGTAAATTCTTCCCAGAGAAATGAGTCCAAAACAAACCCATTCAATGTCAAAACGAATCAGTACATTGTACTTCCATGCAACCACTATCCTTAGTTGATCGCTGTGGAAATCCTCTCAGTACACAATACATGACCAACCCATTGTACAGGTTGACTGAAGAGGATCAGATTATCTGTCATTTTGTTAGATACACATGGACTCTAATAGAAATAACTGGCAGGGAAAAAAAACAAGAATGAGCATCCCCTACAGACAAAGCAATCACCAATTTATTCCAGGTGATATGTGACAGAATGGTTGGTGGCCTGAAGTACTATGAGAGCAAAATAAAATTTCATTTCTCCACTCATCGTGTGTAAGACTTGAACGCTATTCATCATATATCACTGCAAAATTCCTGCCAGATTTTTCAATATCCACAATAAAGAGGCCCCTTGGCAGAGTAAGTACTGGATTAGTTTCAAACAATAAACAATCATTTATGGTAGAAAACCACATCACAAATAAAGTGAGAGGCACTTGATTGATGTGGCGCAAGCTGACAAGTTCCCTAGGGCTTTTTCATTACATTCAACTGCAATAGTTGTATTGAATCAGCTCATTTGATGCATGTTCTGCAGAGCTGGCTGACTCTTCACAAATAGAACAATTTCAACAAGTCGTGCAGAGAGGAATTTTTACACATTCAGTTAGAAATTTGCTATTTTTTCATTTTGTTCTTGATAGGTATTATTTAACATTTGGCTAAAATGTCACGCAAGGCTTTTTAAAAACTACTGTCGATTCAATTTAAACAAGGACATTTTGAACTAGTACAGACAGTTCCATTTAATCAGCCAGCCAATTAAATAACATCTACCTGTTAAATAGAAATTGCATTTAAAAACCTTGGACAGTTCTCCTAATGGTTCAGTGAGTAGCTCAGTTATGCAAACCACAAACATCCAATTTTTAACCGCTGTTCTAAGCTCTGATGTCAGCCAGAGGTGATTTCAGAGCTCCCTTCATTGCCCTGGGTTACAGGCAGAGAGAAAAGGAAGCAACAAATTCTGCTTGCATGGCACTATTCGCTAATCTGTGCTGGAAATGTAGATCAAATGGAGACAAGATCAGGCTTCACTTATTTGATAGCATTTCAACATGTGTTGTTATGGCACAAAGCTAAACATTCAGCAGTTAAGCAAAGTACAAGGTGGTTAACAGGCAATTCAAGAAACATGCCCCCAAACGAAAAATTAGTACTTCAGGGAAGTAAGCAAAGTGTAAGACTGAGAACTGTCAAAAATAAAGACAGAATTCCAACTCACTTTAAATGAATATCCCAAAGCAATTTTTTTATCCACTTCTCGGATTTCATTTTGTGCTCGGATATTTACATCACCCTACTCACATCTGAACTATATTTGTACTCTTTCATTCCTTCATTTCTGCATCTGTATCAACAGATATTTGGAAAAAAATTATAAAAGCATTCTGGTCCCTGCCTAATAGCCCCATAAAGATGATAATTAGCTGTTTTCACTGGCATCAGCAAAATCTGAATTTAATCAGATCCCGAAAAATGGTTCAATTTCACTTAATCGGGGAAAAGTAATTAACTTGGAAATTTTTTTAAAAATGCCTGAATCAAGGAAATCACACTGTTAAGAACGCAGAATGGTGGGAACATTGGGGAGAGGGAGAATGTTATATTGGTTAAATGGTGAAAACAGGTATTAAATGGTTGCCATGCAAATAACATATACTTATTTAAAGGTGGGGTTTTAGCACAAACCTTCTCAGAATGATAAAAATCATACGACATCACGTTATAGTCCAACAGGTTTATTTGGAAGCACGAGCTTTCAGAGCGCCCCTCCTTCATTAGGTGGTCACAGAGATTAAGATCATGCTCACAGAATGTATAACCAAAGGAGCCCAGTGTCATGGAGATGTGATACAGTAAACAATCTTAGATTAAAACTTCCATCTTTTATAATGGGATATGCTGGTTTCTTTGATAAGTAAATCCCAGAACTTCTTTTAAATTACATTCTCAAAACAGCTCAGCTTTTTAAACAATACATGTGAAGCTGTCTGTGTCCAATGCAATGTCAGACTGACAACCCCTCTGTAAAGTTTTAGAGTTTTACGTGGATTCATGCAGATTTTGAGCAAAGTAAAATGAAATTCTGCAAAAACACATTCACCCCACAAGCTTATATATGTACGCATGTAGGATCGACAGATTGAGAACTGAACTGACGACCAACAACTGAATAACCAGAACACTGCAGGCAACTACCAGCTGATCCAATAAAGAGCACACCGGTGAACTAAAAACACTGATCAGGACTTTTGATCCAGTCCCCCAGAGTTCGCTATACACCCGTATCCCACGTACTTCTTGCGTAGGTGACTTCTACTGCCTTCTGAAGATCCACAACACCATTGCATCAGGATGTCCCATCGTATCTGTGAGTACCTCTCTGACTGTGTTGAAGACATTAGATTAGATGATTAGATTACTTACAGTGTGGAAACAGGCCCTTCCGCCCAACAAGTCCACACCAACCCGCCGAAGCGCAACCCACCCATTCCCCTACATTTACCCCTTTACCTTACACTACGGACAATTTAGCATGGCCAATCCATCTGGCCCACACATCTTTGGACTGTGGGAGGAAACCGGAGCACCCAGAGGAAACCCATGCAGATATGAGGAGAATGTGCAAACTCCACACAGTCAGTCGCCTGAGTCGGGAATTGAATCCGGGTCTCTAGCACTGTGAGGCGGCAGTGCTAACCACTGTGCCACTGTGCCGCCCACTTTTGTATTGGTACAGTATTTTCCAGTTCAGTTCCAGCTTTTGTTTCACATCTTTCATTCATTTTGTCTGATGACCACATCAGACCCCGAGCCAACTCATGATAACCAAATAATTTTTCATATAAGAATTCTTTGGTTTTTTTTCCCCCAGCTGACCACTGCTGGCACTTTGCGGTATTTGCCACTTCCATCTTTGGTTCTGAATAAGGATTGCTCAGGTTGCTTTTTAATCCTGAATCATCCTTTTCCCTGCTTTAGCTTTGACCTTTCTAATGTTTAGTGGTTGAGGATACATTACTGTTCAGTATCTGCAGAGGTGCTGCTCTTAGATAAGAAATTTTATCGCCTGACTGCAATAAATACAACTAGCCGAAAGTGAGGACTGCAGATTCTGGAGATCAGAGTTGAGAGTGTGGTGCTGGAAAAGCATAGCAGGTTAGGCAGCATCCGAGGAGCACTTGATTAGATTAGATTATTTACAGTATGGAAATAGGCCCTTCGGCCCAACAAGTCCACACTGACTCTCCGAAGAGCAACCCACCCAAACCCTTCACCTACGTTTACCCCTTCACCTAACACTACAGGCAATTTAGTATGGCCAATTCACCTAAATGCACATCATTGGTGTGTGGGAGGAAACCGGAGGAAACCCACGCAGACATGGGGAGAATGTGCAAACTCCACACAGACAGTTGCCCGAGGTGGGAATTGAACCCAGGTCTCTGGTGCTGTGAGGCAGCAGTGCTAACCACTGTGCCAACGTGCCGCCCCAAATCCATGTTTCCAGCAAACGCAGTTCATCAGGAAAGGGCTTTTGCCCGAAACGTCGATTCTCCTGCTCGTCAGGTGCTACTTGACCTGCTGTGCTTTCCCAACAACACACTCTGCACTGTAATAAATGCAACAACAATTGGTCAGCTATCATCACAGGATCTTAGGTCACTGATATACTGTTGGTGCATCTGGTCACTCTAAAAGCTGGAATAGAACTCATTGTCTCCACCTATAGATTGTGTGTGCAGAATGAGTGAAACTAACATATACCATTCCATATAATTACACTAACCTTTTTAATGAATGTAAAGAAAGTATTAATGAAATCTTGAAAAGGTCTCCCAGAAGCTTTCCTCGTTTGTTTTAAAAGCCCTTTCCAAATTTCTGGGAGTAACCCAACTCTATAAAGGTATCAAATGGTGAAGCAGATTCATTGGGCTGAATGACCTCATTCTATATCTTATTGTCCCTAACAGCAGGAACTGCAAGACAAAGGTCCCCACAAAACCTTTGTATTCCGGTTCTGAAGAAGGATCACTGGACTCAAAATGTAAACTCTGCTTTCTCTCCTCAGATACTGGCAGACCTGCAGACCAGTTCCTCCAGCAATTTCTGGTTTTGCTTCAAATATCCAACATCTGCAGTTCTTTATTGAACTTAGAATCATAGAGATGTACAGCACGGACACAGACCCTTCAGTCCAACTTGTCCATGCCGACCAGATATCTTCACCAAATCTAGTCCCATTTGCCAGCACCTGGCCCATATCTCTCTAAACCCTTCCTATGCATATCCCCACCCAGATGCCTTTTAAACGCCATAATTGTACTAGCTTCCACTACTCCCTCTGACAGCTCATTCCGTACACACACCACCCTCTGCATGAAAAGGTTGCCCCTTAGGTCCCTTTTATATCTTTCCCCTCTCACCCTAAAATTATGCCCTCTAGTTCTGGACTCACTCAACCCAGGTAAAAGACCTTGTCTATTTATCCTATCCATGCCCCTCATGATTTTATAAACCTCTATAAGGTCACCCTCAATCTCTGACGCTCCAAGGAAAACAGCCCCAGCCTATTCAACCTCTCCCTGTGGCTCCAACTGTCCAACCCTGGCAACATCCTTATAAATCTTTTCTGAAACCTTTCAAGTTTCACATCCTTCCAATAGGTTGGAGACCAGAATTGCGTGCAATATCAAAAAGTGGCCAATGTCACAATGACCCAAACCAATGTCCTATACAACCGCAACATGACCTCCCAACTCCGACACTCAATGCTCTGACCAATAAAGGAAATCATACTAAACTTCTATTGTGGCTGTATATAACCTTTCTATCTAACTTCCAATCATATCTAAATCTTTCCTCATTTTAGCTTGCATTCCTCGCAATTGTTTTGGAAGATATTATCTGTGAAAGATTCCAAATTAATCAAGACAGATGCGAGGAAACATAAGTTGCCATGATGGTGTCACATGTTAACAAGGAAATACAGCTAAATAGGGCTGACATGACTTGTAATTATAGTACATATCTTGTAAATAAGAATAATCTGTCTTTTTAAATTGAGCAATCTTACAAGACGCCTGCCAGAAGACACATAACTGCTCTTGTTGATTCACTGCAGTCAAAAGCAGACAGCTCGATGTGTTCCTTAAGAATTGATCACTAAATATCAATAAATAATTCAAGTTATTCCAGGAATGTCCACTGACATTTCAAAGCTTCTGCAGTCATGTATAGGAGACTGGAAGGACAGTGTAGTGAAATCAAGCAAAATTGAACTCGCCTTTTCAAACAATACTCTATCAAAGTCAACATCAGCAGCAATTTTGTTTAATTGTGATTAAAGATTGGTTGAAAGATTAATTGAGTGTTCAGAGATCTCAGCGGACTCTGTGACGATAGCTTCGACCATCAGCTGTGACTAAAGTTGCTGCAACCCACACATGAAAGTTGTGTTTTCTCTCTCTCTCCCTCCAACACCCAGGTCTGTAGAATAATGGTGTCCACTATTCTGGTGAAACAGATTCCAGATAGTTTTTAACTGTCATGCTGTCATTCCAGCAGAACCAATAAAGAGGAGGGATATTGACACACTTCTTGAAGTTGCTGTTACAACTGTGTCCATCAACAAAGAGGCAACTACAGACCTGCAATGATGACTTTGCTTTCATTTTTATGGCACAAAATCCGAAAAGGAGAAGTGAATCAACCACAGCTAACTGAAAGTTTAAGACTGCATTAGATCAAATCTGGAGGCTCAAAAACATTGTCAAAATGGTTGCACAGCTGAAAATTGGGAGCACTTTAGAATTCAGCAAAGGAGTACCAACATCCCTGATAATCAAAGGAAAATAGGATATGAATTGTAAGCTAGAAGGAACATAGCAAGAGACTAGAATACATTCTGTAAGTGAATGGAAAAAAATTCTAAAGACAAATTTGAGATTACCACCACATACCCCTGGGTTTCCAACCGTCAGCCGATCAATGTATTGACTGATTTGACAGACTGGCTACCCCTCAGTTAGAGCAGCCTGCAGCAGGAATATCCAGCAGAGAAAGTAATAGGGAGTGATCATGTTTGTGGGATCCAGTTGGTGTTCGAGAGAGAATAAAATGAGGAGAGGATGCTGTTTGGAGGGAGATCAGACATGATAGTTGGGGCACAGGTCATAATTAGATGTCAGCAGATGGGAGTCAGGTACATGCAGATGGAGGGACTCGGATCAGGTCAGCAATATAGCTCCTGTATGAAATAAGATAAAGGTTAGTTCATTGCAAAGCCACTGCTCTAAGATATTCAAACAAAGGTTTGCTAGCTAGCTAGAAATAAAGATACAAACATACAAACGTTGCTACTTCAAGAAACCATCTTTCTCTTATGCTAACATTTTTGCCAAGGCCTGTTGAAATGTTCCAACAAAGCACAATGCAAGGTCGCAAAACAATATTTCATTTTCTGCTTTGGCATTTTCCAGCTGAGAAGTCTCTATCAAATTCAATAACTTTAGAAACTGACCATATTACGCCCATTTGCAATTTTTTCTTACAATCACTCCCCTCGCCCACATAACCTTATCTTGTTTAGTATGGACTGAGTAGTGAGCACCAATTCTCACCCTTTCACACCTTAATTTACACCCGTTTTACATTTTTTTCCCTCATTAACAAACTGTTTGTCTTTTGCACCAGGCTTCTAGTGTACCAAAAGTATTAAAAAACAAACATTAACAGGTTTCAGTTCTGAAAAAAGGCATACCTGACTGGAAACACGAACACTATTTGTCTCTCCATTGAAGCTGCTGACCCTGCTGAGTTTCTCTAGCATTCTCTAAGCTTGTTTCCAATTCTCAGGTACGTAGCATTTTGTCTTTATTTAGGATATATTGATGACTCTGACTTGATTGAAAGAAGCAGATGGTGAAATGTTGTACCCATTGCAGTGGATTTACCAATAGCACTGATGTTGTAATTGAACGCTTAGTTTTATGTTCTTTATTTTTCCAGACTGGTTGAGATTCTGTAGTTCTTTACCTTTCAATTGTGGCATACAGGAAGAATGACATTCCTCAAGTTGTCCTGTTTTCCGTTCATCTGCTGCTAGTTAGATGATTCTCAGCACTTGGAATGAGAGACTTATTTCCATCAACATTGTGGTGACTCAGGTATAAATCTTTAATTGTAACCTTTTCATCACGCTAACTGTTGAACACCACTTGTACACAAAAAAAATTAGTTCCATGAGCACACTCCATGACAGTTGAAGCTGCCCTTCTAACTCTTATGATTGTTAAGATTCTAAATGCAGGTTTGCTCGCTGACCTGGAAGGTTCGCTTCTTTTATTAGATTAGATTCCCCATAGTGTGGGAACAGGCCCTTCAGCCCAACAAGTCCACACCGTCTCTGTGAAGAGTAACCCACCCAGACCCATTTCCATCTAACTAACGCACCTAACCAATGGGCAATTTAGCAGGGCCAATTCACTTGACCTGCACATCTTTGAACTGTGGGAGGAAACCCACACAGACACAGGGAGAATGTGCAAATGCCATGCAGACAGTCGCCAGAGGCTAGAATCGAACCTAGTATCCTGGCACTGTGAGGCAGCAGTGCTAACCACTGAGCCGCCGTGCACTTTCAGACAA
Organism: Hemiscyllium ocellatum; assembly: GCF_020745735.1. Lineage (NCBI taxonomy): Eukaryota > Metazoa > Chordata > Chondrichthyes > Orectolobiformes > Hemiscylliidae > Hemiscyllium > Hemiscyllium ocellatum. Next base: position 79,209,523 of record NC_083411.1, on the reverse strand, counting down.
TGCATCACCATACTAGGTAACATCTTCAGGGAGCCTCCAGATGAAGCAATGGTGGTGTAGTCTGCTTTCTAATTGTATGTTTGGGTTTCCTTGGGTTGGTGATGTTATTTCCTGTGGTGATGGCATTTTCTATGGTGATGTCATTTTCCAGTTCTTTTTCTCAGGGGGTGGTAGATGGGATCCAAGTCAATGTGTTTGTTGATAGAGTTCCGGTTGAAATGCCATGCTTCTAAGAATTCTCATGCATGTCTCTGTTTGGCTTGGCCTAGGATGTATGTGTTGTCCCAGTCAAAGTGGCACCCTTCTTCATGCATATGTAAGGATATTAGTGAGATTAGGTCATGTCTTTTTGTGACTAGTTGATGTTCATGTATCCTGGTGACTAGTTTTCTGCCTGTTTGTCCAATGTAGTGTTTGTTACATTTCTTGCAAATTATTTTGTAAATGACATTAGTCTTGTTTGTTGCCTGTATAGGGTCTTTCAAGTTCATCAACTGCTGTTTTAGTGTATTGGTGGGTTTGTGGGCTACCATGATGCCAAGGGGTCTGAGTAGTCTGGCAGTCATTTTCGAGATGTTTTTGATGTAGGGGAGAGTGGCTGGTGTTTCTGGAGATATTTTGTCTGCTTGTTTGGGTTAGTTGCTGAGAAATCAGCAAACTGTGTCTTATGAATGTATGTTATTCATTGTGAAAATGAATCTGTGGTTCGATAGAGAATGGCTTGCAGTTGAGTGAGGTGGGGTAGGGCACGTGTGGAGGGATTCATTAACCTCTCATTGTCTTTCCAGTTCCAAGCTATCACAGTCCAGTCTATTTTGACTGGTTTCTCCCCTTCTTTGAACAGCTATTGAAGTTCCCTTTGCATCTATGGGTATGACATTCCATGGGCCTGTGTCTCCAAACAGCCACTTAACGTACATCTTGAGCAATTTTTGACCGCAGAAGCTCCCTTTAAAAATACACATTTTGGAATTACAAATCTAAAATGTGCCCAATACTTTGAGGTTCTGACCTGAGATTCTGGCACAATGACTTCCACTGGCAATGTGATTCATAAAGTCGTACAGTCATAGAGATGTACAGCATGGAAACAGACCCTTCAGTACAAATCGTTCATGCTGACCAGTTACCCCAAACTAATCTAGTCCCAATTGCCTGCACTTGGCTCATATCCCTCTAACCCCTTCCGATTCATATACCCATCCTGATGCCTTTTCAATACTGCAATTGTACCAGCCTCCATCACTTCCTCTGGCAGCTCATTCAATACCCGTACCACCCTCTGCATGAAAAAGCTGCTCCTTAGGTCTCTTTTATGTCTTTCCCCTCTCACACTAAACCTATGCCCTCTAGCTCTGGACTCTCCCAGCACAGAAAAAAGACTTTGTCTATTTATCCTATCCATGCCCCTCATGATTTTATAAACCTCTATAAGGTCACCCCTCTGCCTCCGACGCTCCAGGGAAAACAGCCCCTGCCTGTTCAGCCTCTCCCTATAGCTCAAACCCTCCAAACCCTGGCAACATCCTTGTAAACTTTTTCTGAACCCTTTCAAGTTTCACAACATCTTTCCGATAGAAAGGAGAACAGAATTGCATGCAAAATTCCAGCAGTGCCTAATTCCAGCCACAACATGACATCCCAATTCCTGTACTCAATACACAGACCAAAAAAAGGAAAGCATACCAAATGCCTTCTTCACTATCCTATCTATCTGCGACTCCACTTTCAATGAGCTTGAACCTGCACTCCAAGGTCTCTTTGTTCAGCAACACTCTTTAGGACCTTACCATTAAGTGTATAAGCCCTTGTAACTCAGTAGAAATATTAATGAACAATGTCAGAGCTATCAGGTATACAGTTATCTAGGAGTCAAACTAGGAGTTTTCTATCTCAGATTTCCAAAGAAAATATTCAGATAAACAGCTTGGAACAATGCAAAATCTCTAACTTTAACTCTGAGTCAAAAGATGTTTCCAGAAGGAAATCCCATCCTAGAGGGCAATTAAATGTTTGTCAGGTTTCTAACATCCAGGCAATTTCCACTGTGTCAATGCATTGGGAATTCCAAGAGACCCCAACACATGTTTGTTCTCACTCATTGGGTCTCTAACTATCCACAAGATCTAGACCACGAAAACAAATAAACAGATTAAAGATATTCAATAGTGAAACAGCAAACACATGTTGTTTGCTTATATCTGTTAAAAATTATCTATGAAGCCAGAGGGCGCAACCCAAACAAAAACATCAGGAACTTATTTAAGTTGTCCACTAAATATTTCTGTGAGGGTTTTGGGTTTGTAATTAAAATTTGACCTAAGGTGGGAGTGAATGAGCACCATGCGCAATGTACAAGGCAGAAAGACTCGGATACCAGAAACCTAAAGCCAACTTTCCCAAAGTTCCCATTTCCCTGAAATTTTCTGTGCCTTTGCACTAGGTGCAGCCATGTTCAAAAGTACCTTACATTGGTCAATAACTTGCTTGATTTAGTAAATCATACAAATGTCTGCTCTGAATCCTGCCATCTTATTGCTATTTGGCAGTTGAAACTCAGTTTTTTTAAAAAAAACTTGAAACAAATGGAAAAATAAACAAAGCAAAGTCTTTTCTTCCTGTTTTTAAAAGACTCTACAACAGGAGTTAGGATTTATGTTTAAACCACAGGCAAATGGCCTATACCTTAAAATGGACAGGACGCTTGGATTAGAAAAACATATATGTTATTTATACACTTTGAAAACAGATATTATTCATAGACTATGTGCTTTCTCATGTGCAGGAAAAAAATGGCTTTAAAACTCCAGAAACAGTTTTCAGAAACAGTTGCTTCAACTTCTTGAGGTTGCTTGATGTTACATAAGTAGATTAAGTTACCGAAAGCCGAGCACTTTCTCAGATCACAAATGAAATCCTAAAGCGTGCCGCAAGCTGTTTGATCATGTTGTTTTCAAAACCAGTGTGAGATCTTGGAGTCTGCTGGGTTGAATGGAGGTAAGGCAATAAAAACAATTATTTCTTGTCCACTGAAATTCAGAAGGGAGATAAAGAAATGGATGTAGTGAAGAGACAACTGAGGAACAGAAACACAACACTGAATGTCAGGGTAAACTCACTGTGGAACTACTAAATATTTCTTCAGCAGTCCAGAACAAGCTGTTGAGTCCACAAAACAGTTCTGTGAGAATATGACACCTGATAGAAATGAAATGTTGAGATAGAAATAACTTGCATTCAGATTATGTGTTTTTCAAGTCCTTGTACCTGACAGTGGTATCACATTGTGTTTAAGCCTCAAAGAAGGTGATTTTATTAAAGCGATCATCAAAGTACCAACCTGCTGTGTTTGTGTTATTTTCTTCCAGAGTGAGCTGCATGAAAAATAAGCTCACATTTTAAAGTGTGTGTTACAATCAGCATGAAAATTAACATTCCTGGAAGCTCTTGACAAAACAAAAAACAAGATATTTTTGATGGATTTTGAGAAAGTTTGAAATTAGCCTTTGAAAAAAAATAGCGCCATTGCTCCAATCATTTAGTTATGTAATTGGTGCAAATGCATAAAGAATAAGTATTTTGCCATTGTCACTGATGATTGCACATTTCATAGAATTAGAATTTTTTTTGCTTGCCCTGAACATTTTGTACAATTACTTTAAATTCCAAGAAGCTGAATGATGCAGATCAAACATCGAAATGTCAATCACATAAATGCTTTGATTGGTTTGATGCAATCATTACTGGCAAACTGTGGGTTTAGGCTACAACTGATTCATGGCCAATGACGCTTATACTTCCTGCAGAATCTGCCCAGACTTCCTGCAATCAATGCTGCTTGTTATATGAAATCAAACCACATCTCTCCAGGTGGATTCACACTTTGAAACCACACGAAGGCAACGGGATTCAGAATAAACACATTAGAATTAGAAAGAACAAAAAAAATTGTGAAAGGGCTAAACTTTTGATATTAAAAGTCTTGCATAATGCATGCAATTCCATTCTTTCTGTTCTAGTGATTTGTTGTTGTGCCTTTCACTTAGTATGTCAGTGTTTCGTATTTATAACTGTATGTGAAATGTTATAACATAGTTACCACTTCAGGATTTGTGATTTGTGAAATCATTTTGTCCTTCATAGCTCTCCATTATTGTCTTATCTGTATGCTTTTCTGTAAATCTCTTTTCAAAACGGACTGAAACTTATGCAATTATGAAGACATTCTCATCCCCTATTTTGATTTACAGCTGTATTATAAGATTCAGTTTACAATATATTCAGCTTTTCAATTATATTGGAAATCAACATACAGTTGTAAAGTTGAGAACTATCACAGTCAGACATTGGAATTCACAAATCAGCTATGTTTTCGAGAACTACATTTGGCAGAACATTGAAGATTTTTTTTAAGTGTGACTGATACCGGCTGGAGAAAGTGCTGTTTCAGCCTCAAGTAGAAAAGGTGCTAGCTAACTAGAACAAAAGTCAAACATCAAGAACCCAAACAATAACTGAACTTGTTCCTACTGCTCAGGATACTTTTCATCTCTGCATAGGTATGTTTGTAGTCTTGATTTTATCATTAGGCAAGCTATAAAATTGTTCTTTCTTTACTCAAAAAAAGTAGTAATTGGTTCTTTACTGTTTTTGGTGAACTGTATAACTACATTTTGATTGGAGAGATGTACACTCTCATGCTAAAGGTATCATTAAAACTTTGTCACAGCTAATAGAGGAGATTGGAAAGAGGGGAGGTAATTTACCCATCTCATTCAGTCATCACACTTTTTTTAAAGAATCCCTACACTGTGGAAACAGGCCCCTCAGCCCAACAAGTCCACACTGACCCTCTGAAGAGTAACTTACCCAGACCTTGTTGTTCTGCATTTACCCTTGATTAATTCACCTAACCTGCACATCCCTGAACACTATGGGCAAATTAACATGGCCGATTTACCTAACATGCACATCATTGGATTGACATTGATCATTGGTATCATTTCAATGATATTTTGTTGTCCCTCTGAAGGTTATGATTGTTTAATGCAGATTCAATGTATTCTGGATAATTTGGTCAGAAATTTGTGATCGTTCATGACACGGTCAGTTCAAAACTAATGATATTGATCTTACTGATGGCTTCTGAAAAAGATGACTGCCAACTGTTCTTTCTGTGGTTATTTCTTTCGCTCAGCAAACCAAGAGTTGGATTTTGGTCCTCTAAATGTTATTGCAATTATAAGAGATCATATTAATAGAGTTTTCCACCCCCTCTCCCTGTTTTTAAAAGAAAGAGACAATAATAGTTACAAAATCAGAATTAAAAAGCAATGGTATGGAAATTTGAGGTAATACAAAGTTATTCAACAAAAATTTGGAGGACATGCTAAAGATAAGAAAAGGAAGAAGTGATTTTATCTCAGCAGAATCCCTTTTGGTCTAAACTTGATAGGCTCAAAGAGATGTTTAGAGATCCTGATGTGCTATTAACTTATGCCTGTTTCTTCTGATTCAGGCAGAATGCCAACACTGTATTGCCTGCTAATTAATTTCCAAGATCACTGCATGCAGCCCAGTCTTTGTTGTTGAGTAGCTGCTATGCCCAAGAAGAATCTACAATTATGGGAGACTCGCATTACCTAAAACTGGCCAGCACAATGTAAAGCCAGCCTGCATCTTTTAAAGGGGAAACATATATTGGCTATAAGAGATGCTGAAACAGCATCTGTAAGAAAGACTGAACACAAGACGATGACTTATGGCACAACACAGGAGAAAATGTGCTCCCAAGTTCATGTTGCAGTTGTATAAGACTCTGGTGCGGCCTCATCTGGAGTATTGTGTGCAGTTTTGGTCGCCATACTATAGGAAGGATGTGGAAACTTTAGAACGAGTGCAGAGGAGGTTTACCAGGATGTTGCCTGGAATGGTAGGAAAATCTTATGAGGAAAGGCTGAGGCACTTGGGGCTGTTCTCATTGGAGAAGAGAAGGTTTAGGGGAGATCTGATAGAAGTGTATAAGATGATTAGGGGTTTAGATAGGGTAGATACTAAGAACCTTTTACCGCTAATGGAGTCAGGTGTTACTAGGGGACATAGCTTTAAATTAAGGGGTGGTAGGTATAGGACAGATGTTAGGGGTAGATTCTTCACACAGCGGGTTGTGAGTTCATGGAATGCCCTGCCCGTATCAGTTGTGAACTCTCCTTCTTTATGGTCATTTAAGCGGGCATTGGATAGGCATTTGGAAGTTATTGGGCTAGTATAGGTTAGGTAGGATTCGGTCGGCGCAACATCGAGGGCCGAAGGGCCTGTACTGCGCTGTATCCTTCTATGTTCTATGTTCTAAGTCTATTGTTGTAGTATTGGCATTTGTGGAGGAAATGGACAAGAGAGATGATAGTTGGGGAAAGAGTGGGGAGGTGCAGATTGTGGAAAAGAGACATTCCAAAAATAAAAAAAACTTTTCAAAAAGGAGCAGGTTATTGGCAGTCAATTGAATAAGTTTGGCCCCAAGGGGGTAGATGCAGTGTCACAAAAAAAAATGACTATCATATTATGAGATTAAAGAACAAAATTTGGAAAGCACCAAACAAATAGTAGTAAGCATGAGGATTTGAAGTGTTTTAGAAAACAGGAAAATTATGCTAAACAATTAATAAAAAGGGAAAACAAACAAAAATGAGAGCAAAGTAACTAGAAATATGAAATCGGACTGTATGAGCTTCCACATGTATGTTAAAGGGAGGACAACAACTAGAGTAAACATTGATCCTTTACAGACAGGAGAAATTATCATGAAGATGAGCAAATTATTTTGTGTCTGTCCACAGAGAAGTCAAATTATGTGCAAAAAATGGGGGGGGCTGGCCAATGGACGATTTGAGATTAAAACACATGACAATTAACTATAACAGATAAAAACAGTAATGGAGAAACTGAAGTGCCTAAAATCTAACAAATCCAAAGGACCAAATGGCATTCAACCTAAAGTTCAAAAATAGGAAGTTGCAGAAGTACCTATAATTTCCCAAAATTCCCTCAGTGTTAAAATGATCTCAGTTAGTTAGAAGTCAGCAAATGTACTATGTGTGAAAAAAGGGGGAGGAAAGAAGATTGTTAGCCTGATATCAATTATCATAAAAATGATAGAATTTGTATGGAAAGTCTTCACAATGCACTTAGAAAGTCATAGTATGATTAGACAAAGCAAACATAGTTTTACAGCATAGAAATCATATTTGACATATGTTTTGTAGGTTTTTGAGGAGAATGAACACGTGTATTGGATTTCCAAAAGGTTGAAGTAAGGTGCTGCACTGATAGTGATGCACAGAATTGGAGTAATTTATTGGCATGGAAAGAGAAGGAGCTCACAGAGATAATGATTAGGGATAACAGGACATTTGCAAATTGGTAGTCTGTGATTAATGGAATGTTGCAAGGATAATTGCAAGGATACTTTTTACAGTCTACAAGAATGAATGTTAGTTGAAGAAATCAACAGTAATAATCTTAAGTCAAAATGTGTGGTGCTGGAAAAGCACAGCCGGTTAGGCAGCATCCATGGAGCAGAAGAGTCAACATTTCGAGCATAAGCTCTTCATCGCATTCCTAATGAAGGGCTTATGCTTGACACGTCGATTCTCCTGCTCCTCAGATGCTGCCTGACTGGATGTGCTTTTCCAGCACCACACTTTTTGACTCTGATCTCCAGCATCTGCAGCCCTCACTTCCTCCTAGTAATAAACTTAATCCATAAGCAGAAGCTGTAGATGCAGAGATCTGAAAGAAGAACAAAAAGAAACTAGAAAAAAAATCAGTAGTTCAGGTAGTATTAGATGAGAAAAACAATTAACAGAATTCAGATCAATGCCCTTTCAACTCAACTGTATCTAACAGTAGTTAGATGCTGATGATGCAAAGTTAGATTAAAATGTGAGGTGTGAGAAGGACAAGAGCCACTTGCAAAAGATAGGTTTAAGTGCATGGATGACAAGGTGACAGGTGAGGTGAAATGTGTGGTTAATCACATTAGTTGTAGGAATGGAAAGAATTTTTTTTAAAAAGGCATGAATCTTATAAATAATGACGTTCAGGGGATTTGGGATCATTCATTCAAGGAACCCCAATTTTAGCAAAAAGATAGAGCAAGCAAGGCGGAAAAGAAATAGCACATTGCAAATAGATTGCTGTATACTAAGCAATTTTGGTGACAGCATGTCTGAAGTACAGTGTGCATGTTTGTTCTCTGGAAATAAGGAAGAATATGCTTGCTTTGGAAGTTTTACAGTGGGGTTAAAAAAACAGGTTGAGCAAATTGGGCCTATACTCTCCAGAGTTTATAAAAATAAGTGGTGGTCTTATTGATTCACAAGATGCTGAAGGGTAAACACTTGTTTGTATTCTTATTACCTTCAAAATTGATCACATCCACTTCAAATATTCATATTTACCAGTTTTCTATTTCCTTTCAGTCTCTTCAGATATTGAAAATAATGAACAAAATATCGGGCAGCTCAAATTGATACAGCGCTAGTGTTCAAAATTCTTTGATCAAGTGATTTGCACATTTATATTCATTGGAGTATATATCTCTCTCACACGCGTGACAAAATATCAGAAGGATGGAGATGGGAAGTAGGATAACTCCTGAAAATCTTTAGACAGGCTGATTAAGTAACTGAAATCATTAATGTCCTTTTTGAAGGCAATACAAATTGTGGAAGTACAGACAGAAAATGAGCAGCTGAGTAGTTCTGTTTGAGCCCAACGGTGCATTTTAATATTTGATGTCTATACAGCAGATGGTACTCTCTGCATCTGACCTAAACACTGTGAGAACACTTCTGAACAGCAAGTGATGTACGGCAATGCCAGTAAAACTGTTTGGTAACATCTTATAGGTGTACAAATCACACTTAATTAGCTTATGATCACTGTCATGTCTTTTCTCATGCATATCATGCAAGGCATGTCATGCTGTCACTTGGGCATTCCAAAAGTACATCCAGTCTAACTTTATCTGTGCCAATGAGCCTGTAGTCATCTTAAAAAGCAAGGTATGGTCAGATTCAAATATAGAGACATGCGTATGAATATGGAGGGCCATACAAATATTGTCAACCACTCCTCAACCTTCAGAATTCACCTCAAAACTGCAGATTTCCATTGAGAAAATACCTGGTCGTTCTATGCATGCATTGTGGCAAAAAGTGAAACAATTAAAATAATAAAATGAAAAAGTGTCTTGAAATAACCTCAATACAACAAAAGAAATCATTAAAAGCAGTAAAATTCTAATGATTCTAGAAATCTAAAATATAAACAGAAAATCCCCATCTGCACCTTTTTCAATTCTTTTGACAATTTCTCATCAGAAATCATCATAGAATTAGAATTCCTACAGTGTGGAAACAGGCCCTTTGGACGGCACGGTGGCACAGTGGTTAGCACTGCTGCCTCACAACGCCAGAGACTCGGGTTCAATTCCCACCTCAGGCAACTGTCTGTGTGGAGTTTGCACGTTCTCCCTGTGTCTGCGTGAGTTTCCTCTGGGTGCTCCGGTTTCCTCCCACAGTCCAAAGATGTGCAGGTCTGGTGAATTGGCCATGCTAAATTGCCTGTAGTGTTAGGTGAAGGAAACCCACACAGACACAGGGAGAATGTGCAAACTCCACACAGACAGTCACCCGAGGCTGAAATCAAACCCGGGTCCCTGGCACTGTGAGGTAGCAGTGCTAACCACTGTGCCACTGCAATCATTGCCCTTGAAGTACCATCTTTCCTTTCCGAAAGGATACCCCTCACTTCTGGGAAAAGTTGAAAGTTTCTCTCATGAAGCCTGCCACAAACAAATGGATTAAGAGATGCACAATACAGTACTAGTCAAAGCACCAGTTACACACTCAAGACTGAAAATGGTGAACAGTGAAGGCTATTATTTATTTTATTTTACACTTCCAAGTGGATTCCAAAGTGTACTACCAATGTAATCTCATGCACAATCATACTTTGCTTTCAAAAATAAAGACATGACAATGTAGATAATACAAATGATGCAACATGCAGTCTATTTTTTTAAAATGTATAGGTACTCCATAAAAGGTCCTGCAAGAAAAATTCAGAAAAATGTTGTATTAGGGAATGTCACAACATGATATTAAGTAAATTCATGTACAGTGAGAAAATATTTTGGTTCAATGATCGCTCTTGCTCTTAAAGAGGAGGCAACAAAGAGTCTATGTTCCAGTTATTGGCCCAAGTATGTTTTTCTGCATCATCTCAAGGAGAACAGTGATAAATGGTGATAAATGAGAGTAGAAAGTGTGACAAAGAGTGACAAAAAACAAAGAAAAACATCAAGAAAGAAAGAAATTGATGCAATTTTTTAGTTTTCTATAAATTAGACAACATATTATATACAACAGAGAATTGCATTCTTGTTGAGACCAATGTTTTCAGGTTTATTTATATTACTAAACATTTACATGGCTACATCAGACTCACACAGTCTGAGTTTGTGTTTACTGATGCTTTTGTATATTAAATAAATAGAACTAACTGACTGGAGAATCTACACTGACTCCATGACAAAGAGAAAGTGATGAAAGGTGAGGCAAGTACCTCTATATGCCAGCAGTGCACATGTCATGAAGTGACTTCATTGTCTTAAAGTTATAGGCTTGTCTGGTCTTCAGTCTATGCTGGAACATAATATCCATTCTTTTCCTATTAAAGAAATGGCATACCTTTCCAATAACATATACAGTGATGCATATATAGAAATCAAACTGTTATCTGGCATGCTATCTTCAATATCCAAGTCATCAGCCTGTGTGGTAAGTGGTTGATGACATGTAGTTTGGAAACATTTCCTATCTCTTTGTAGAACTGGACCTTTGTTTGTTATAACACATTTAGACTGAACAATGTGGTACCATTTTACAATCCATGAGTTTAAGTAAAGGTTTGTATGAAATCATTTCAAATTGGCATAACTGTCTGTATTCTCATCAATCATAGTGTTGTACTATTTTCTCCCTTTTTTCTACAATGTACATAATGTTGAATCATGACAGTGTGGGAAGGAAGAACCATATGGTTCTGTATCCCAAATCAGGAACTTCTGGTTAGGGTAAACTTTTACTGAAAGAAGCAGCACATAGATTTTACTCAGCTGCCCTGACAATTGGCAATTTACCTTATGTTTAATGATTATGGATTTTGAGGTACATATAAAAACATTCTCCAAGACCACATGGCTGAGGATGGTGAGAAGAGTTAATAATTTGAACAACCCCAGTTCCTGCACATATCTTGAAAGGGTGTACAAGTGTACTGTGGATCACTATTTGACACAACATTTTGAAGTACATCAAATCTACTAAGTAATGCATCTGTCAAAAGTTGTTGCATAAATTAATGAGGTGCCACTGTTTAAGAAGGGTGGTAAGGACAAGCCAGGGAACTATAGAGCAGTGAGCCTGACCTCAATGGTGGGCAAGTTGTTGGAGGGAATCCTGAGGGACTGGATGTACATGTATTTGGAAAGACAAGGACTGATTAGGGATAGTCAACATGGCTTTGTGTGTGGGAAATCATGTCTCACAAACTTGATTGAGTTTTTTGAAGAAGTAACAAAGAGGATGGATTTCAGTAAAGTGTTCGACAAGGTTCCCCATGGGAGACTGATTAGCAAGGTTAGTTCTCACGGAATACTGGGAGAACGAGCCATTTGGATACAGAACTGGCTCAAAGGTAGAAGACAAAAGTTGGTGGTGGAGAGTTGTTTTTCAGACTGGAGGCCTGTGACCAGTGGAGTGCCACAAGGATTGGTGCTGGCCCCTCTACTTTTTGTCATTTACATAAATGATTTGGATGCAAGCATGAGGTACAGTTAGTAAGTTTGCAGATGACACCAAAATTGGAGTGTAGTGAACAGCGAAGAAGGTTACCTCAGATTACAACAGGATTTTGACCAGATGGGCCAATGGGCTGAGAAGTGGGAGATGAAGTTTAATTTAGATAAATGTGAGGTGCTTCATTTTGGGAAAGCAAATATTAGCAGGACTTAGACACTTAACAGTAAGGTTCTCGGGAGTGTTGCTGAACAAAGAGGCCTTGGAGTGCAGGGTCATAGCTCCTTGAAAGTGGAGTCGCAGGTAGATAAGATAGTGAAGAAGGCATTTGATATGCATACTTTTATTGGTCACAGTATTGAGTACAGGAGTTGGGATGTCATGTTGTGGCTGTACAGGACATTGGTTAGGCCACTGTTGGAATATTGCATGCAATTCTGTTCTCCTTCCTATCGGAAATATGTTGTGAAATTTGAAAGAGTTCAGAAAAGATTCACAAGGATGTTGCCAGGGTTGGAGGATTTGAGCTATAGATAGAGGCTGAATAGGCTGAGGCTGTTTTCCCTGGAGCATTGGAGGCTGAGGGGTGACCTTATAGAGGTTTACAAAATCATGAGAGGCATGGATAGGTTAAATAGACAAAGTCTTTTCCCTGGGGTTGGGGATCCAAAACTATAGGGCATAGGTTTAGGGTGAGAGGGGAAAGATATAAAAGAGACCTACAGGGCAACCTTTCCACGCAGAGGGTGGTACATGTATGGAATTATCTGCCAGAGAAAATGGTACAATTGTAACATTTAAGAGGCATTTGGATGGGATATATGAATAGGAAGTGTTTGGAGGGATATGGGCCGGGTGCTGGCAGGTGGGACTAGATTGGGTTGGGATATCTGGTCGGCATGGTCGGGTTGGACCAAAGGGTCTGTTTCCATGCTGTACATGTCTATTACTCTAATGGTATTTTTAATTTGTCATCAAAAAGACAATCTAATATCGTCACCAGGATGTAATCATGTCCTAAGACATAGAAAGTATCAACGACCTTGCATAGTGACTCATAAGAAATCTTGAAACGAAAGACTCACTTGATGGAGGTTGATTGAATTGGCATATTTTACACAACCTGATTAAATGAACGATGTTCCTATTAATCCTGTGTCAATATATGGATTCATGCTCCAATGTCTTCATTTTGTGTCTTTGTGACCCATATGTTTGTGGGAGATCTATACAAGTGTTAATGCAGAGCTTGCAGAATTCTGTCTTGTTTGCCCTCGAAGATTACATTCCTGCAGAGTCTCGGTTCATTTTAGGATGGCCAGAAATAATGCGCTTACTCTGGGATGTGCTACATACAGTTACGCTACCTGCCTATGATCAAATCTTTGAGTTATTTCAGCTGATTATAATCTGATTCTGCTCTTTTGATGTAGAAGATCAAAGGTATAGTGGGTGTTCCAAACTGACAGACTTTCTACTTTGTAAGTGGTAATAATATGGAGATCTGTATGTGTGTATTATATATATTATATTATATATACACACGGACTGATTATAGCCAGTCCAATTGCCCCCTTAATGTAAAATAGTTTCATGTTTACAGCTTGAGGAACTGTATTTACATTAAGATGGAGAATGCCAATGCATGGAATGTCAAACCTATTGTAACCAGTGAGTTTATCTTATGCACCACATTGTCACAGCTTCCTCTTTGCACCCCATGTAAGCTGTGTAAACAGAAATTATTTGTACTAATCCCAGTGTTGATCTTGGCATATAGTGTATGCTGAAAAGTGTGTTGCTGAAAAAGCGTGGCAGGTCAGGCAGCATCCAAGGAGCAAGAGAATCAATGTTTCGGTCATAAGCCCTTCTTCAGGAATGGCTTTCTCCTATATAGTGTATGCTGTCCTTTTCCTTCAGGAAATATAAGTTAGACGTTCTTAAAGCTTCAACCTCTCCCATATATCCATGCAGAATGTTAAGTTTCCTACATGCACTGTCTCACTGGGGTCAATAAGCTGCAACATTGCAGTTACTTCTTGGACTTTATTCACATGATTTGGTGGCATGGATGGAAATGTGTAAAGGTCTTTGGCACTGATTGTGTTGTCATTTACTTCCTCTGGGCAATTGGGCTTCTTGCTCATTTTAGCCCATTGTCATCTTATGGATCATTGCTTGACTATTTAACAGAATACTGGACGCTATTTTAGTGAATGATACAAGCCACACCTCATACAAGACTTGACTTTTCCAATGACAGCTGTATAGTTGTTCCAGAGCCAAGCACTTGCAGAGGCAGCTGGCCAGCTACAAATGTGTTGAATTTATATCATTCATGTTGGAGAGCGTTATTGGTATATTTTTTTGAGTTCGCCTTGTCTGAAGATTTGATGGATACAGAGCAATGACAAGTTCCAAAGGCCTGTCAGCTGTTAGTGTTGGAGACAGCACATCAAAAACTGAACACAAATTGGTCAATTTTCTCACCTGGCTGTTGTCAAACTAACATGTGTACACTGAATTTTACTCAGACTTCAAGTTGATCTTCTCAAATTAAATATCTTTCAGGGTCTTTGTGGATTTTAGTCATCCTAACCCCTTTAGAGCCAAAGAGGAAGGAAGCTTGACTGCCTATACATCATCGTCAGCCAAGTGCTGATCCATAAAGTAGAAAATGATTCTTCCTTTAAAAAAACTGAAATTCTGACAAAACAAATTGGCAGTCCATGGTTACTTGCTTATCATCTTTCTTTTTAATGTTTCTTAAAATTACAATAGATACATCAGTAATATAAGTTAATGCTTTTTAAAATTTATTTTTCTCTTTCCATTTATTATCTACTCTCTTTGAGACTTGCAGGTGTATACCAGTCATTTCTAAAAAAAATCAATCATGATGTCATGCGTATCTTTTCTAATTTTCAAGCTATTTCAGAAGAACAAAAATAGAAAGATTGACTGATGCCTGGACACCAATAAAATGTTTCAAAAATAGATTATTCTTCTGACCTACTCTTTTAACCTATAGTTTGCTGTAAAATTCTCGTAGGTTGGAGCTATCCTTTCAGAAACTTTTAACTCTATTTTTTTAAAGATCAGAGCTGTTCTGAACTTCTTGTAAAATGACATTTTTGATGCAGAAAGAGATGAAGCACTCACTGTGTTTGGAGTACAGGCTTGTAGTTTGATTGTTAGCGCTTCAGTTTTGGTTACAAGTCTACCTCTGATCTCGGACAGATTGATGGATGACTGTTTTGAAAAAAAATTTCCTTTTTTAACAACTCCTGCACTGTTGCCACCTTTTCAATGCTTAGTGTTCACAGACTGACATTAATGTGCTGTCATGACTAGCTTTTAATGTCCATGTACAACCACAATCACTGTCATCATGATGCACTTTATGGTTTTCCATACCTTAGTCCATGTAACATGATCCTCAGTGTGTTCATTTACAACACTAACTCTGTACATTGCTACAATTGACATGCAATGCTCACTATGTTGCTGTATATCATTATGCATAGCTGACTGACTGAAGACACTATACTGACTCCATTACACAGAAGGAGTGACTGAAATAAGGCAACCATGACTATAATGGACCATCACATGTCACAATTTCATGTAATTTTTGAAGATACAGGCTGGTTTGATATGGAATTTATGCCAAAAAACAACAAACACATGAATTGAATGACCACACAAGGGTTCCAAATCAAAATTCCCTTAAATTACAAGAACTTGCACTTAACACAATCAAATCAACAGCAGCCATACTTGAAGCAGAGCAAGTTGCATGGTTTCAAGAACAAAGCTTTGTGACTGATTTCTATGCTAGTTGTATAAGATATTAGAAAGGTATTATGATCATAATAATTGGATTACAGAATAAGATTGAATGATGAAAGGTGAAAGGCAAGTAAAGATTTCAGATAACATGTACTGAAAGAAAAATTTGCTTTCCTCGCAACTGAAGCTCTTCACGTTTTTTTTTTGCTGGATTCTTTCCCTTTCAATTCCAAGTGAGAGATATCACTGCCAGGATGCAGTGATCCTGCCATATTTTTTAGATCTAGTGTTAGCATCACAGATTCAAAAGTAGGGAGGTGAAAAGGAAAGTTCACATTCTGTTCTATTTACCAATATGTATTAACACATTTCTCTCTAATGCAACAGTGTAAATATTTCTTAATTTCTACTGCAGTCGTCCTTAATTCAGAATTAGTTTACGTATGGAAAGATAAAAAGTTTTTAAAAATATGATATTTGGAAGGTCCACACTGATGTGCAATCAGGAATACCATCCTTCACATTCCCTTCCCTTAAGCTCCACGCCTAGGATTTGCTCGCTGATAACATTTTCTCACATATTAAGCAGTGGAAAATCAAATCGGGCTGTGCTTATATATAGTGAAAACTTGCACATTGCTAATGTTTTGATTTATTGATCTCGCCGCCTGAGCTTGATGGCCTTCTGCAGTCACTTGTCAGGTGTGAGCTTGGTGCAGAACCCTCAATACTTGAGCTTGAAAAGACCACCAACTCCTTGACTCCAAGGAAAGCACCTGGAAAGGATGGAACAGCAGGTAAAACTATTCAGAAAAACCCACTTGCTGCCAGATCTTCATGAACACCTCCTACTCTGCTGGAATGCAGCCTCTGCTGTATTAGTTACACATGACAAAACAAAATCCCATCACTCAAAAACAAAGGCAATTGAAACGATTGCAACAACTAGGGGTCATCTCACTTACTAGCATCCTCGGAAGACCTTTGTCAAACTCATTCTAACAAGATTCCATTGAAGGACCTAAACAATAGTTAGAGGCACAGCATTGTGTCAGGCAAGCAGAGGTAAAATTTTCCCACTCTGTCAACTTCCAGAGAAATGCTGAGAACAGTACAGTCCTCGCCTCTTTACTTTTGTGGATCTCACTAAAGGATTTGACACCATAACTGAGACAATGCACCCTGTGAAATTAGCTTTTCCAGAAAGCTCATGCTGACAAAGGAATCCATCATTCCCTGAAATCTGCTGTTGTCATGCTGCTTGTAGAAAATTCTACATATTAAACGAGAGGGCAGGCAGACAAACATCAATAACCTCTCTCAAGCAGGCACTTCAAACAATGATCATGCCTTAGCTGCAATGAAGTCTGTTGATTGTGAATCAGCCTCATCACTAATCTTGGGATTCATTGTATACAACTATGAGGGATAGCCTGTAATAATGTAATATTATTTATACTGCAATTTTTAAAGCATTCAGTTGACGGTGTTTCCTACTCCAGTCTTTTGGAAAATGGTTTGAAAGTAAACAGAAAGACTTGGCTACAATTGGCAGGACATACAGAGCTGAAATAAGCCAGAATAGTGATCAACTCATTCCATTCCCTTCCTCATTCTTGTCTCTTCTAATTTCCACTCTCATTCTCTCCTGTGTCCAATTCCATTATTGTTTTTTCTTCTCTTCTTTTTTCTGAACTTGCCAGCAATGTTTCTTTCCACCTACCCAAGCAGAAAGTCCATTCATGGGATTTTAGTTCCACTGCAGATCCTGACAGCAGACCTCAGATCTGAGCTTGTGATGATAGGAGAGGTGTTACTTCCTGAATGCACGACAGCTGGCCTATTGTTTAAATGCCAAGTGGCTCACTGCATGTCTCATCTCTGGATAAGATGTCTCATCTCTTGATAAAATGACTCATTTAACCAAAATTAAATAACCAATGTCATAATTACTTCAAATTACATTATCTACCAAATCGGAATGAACAGAAAGTTGCCTCCGTTATTGTAATCTGAGTCATTGCTGTTAAAGTTGATAAAACACAGATGATGTGCAATAGTTCTGTCACAGCAGTTAATACCTAATATCAGGGGAAATTGGTTGTGCACACCTTGTGTGGACTGAGGAGATTTTTTCGGATCATATGTCTCTTTTCCAACCACAAGAAAACACTAATTGCCAGTGACATTACCAGTGAAGCCATGCTTCCAAATTAAAATAAAATGCTGTTGAAGACAGATTCAAAGGAGAAAAGAACATTCTGTCACAGTGATCCATTTGACTATGAGGAATGTTCAAAGCTGTGCAAACAATATCTGAAGGGTGCATGCAGCCATGAGGAAATTCACTTTAACAATTCAACAGCTGACAAAAGGTGTTCGATTCTTAGCTTCAGATGAGACAACTCGCACAAACAATATGTCTTATTATAATACTTGCTGGAATGGTGTACGATGCAAAATCGCAGTAAAATGTTTTTATACCAGCTCTGAAGAAGGGCACAATGTCTGCTGTAAGAGCCGTCAAATATTTTTTTTCTCTCTCATTTGTGTTTCTCTTCTTTGAATTAATTTGTTTATTTTGATTGTTGTCACGTTGAAGTAAGGAATGTTACTCAGAGAGAATGAGAACTCTGACTACTTCAAGCATCCCATAAAAACACCAATAACTCATGCATCAGATTCAACAAGATCCTTTGCAGAGTAAAATTCCTTCTACTCTGCCTCAATAAGGTTTCTCAGCTCCAAGCTGAAAAAACATTCATAACAACCGTTCCCTGTTTGATTTGATTTGACTTATTATCATGTGTACCGAAGTACAGTTAAGAGCTTTGTTTGTGACCATTACAGGCAGATGAGGCACACAGGATGTGCATGAGGCAAGAGCAACATTAACAAGATTGATATTACTTGAAGGTAAAAAATCCATTCATTATTAAATAACAGCAGGGAGGAAGCTGTTCTTGAACCTGCTGGTGCATATATTGACGTTTCTGTATATTCTGCCAATGAAAGAGGATGTTGGTGAGCATTACCAGGACAGAAGGAGTCTTTAAGGATATTGGCAGCCTTTCCATGGTAACAGGAGGAGTAGGTGGAGTCCACGGATTGGTGGTTGGCTTCTGAGATGGTCTGGGCTATGTACAAAACCAACTGTAGTCTTTTTATGTCCCCGAGCAGAACAGTTGCTGTACAAGGCTGTTACGCACCCAGGAGAAAGTGAGGACTGCAGATGCTGGAGATCAGAGCTGAAAATGTGTTGCTGGAAAAGCGCAGCAGGTCAGGCAGCATCCAAGGAGCAGGAGAATCGATGTTTCGGGAAGAAGGGCTCATGCCCAAAACGTTGATTCTCCTGCTCCTTGGATGCTGCCTGACCTGCTGTGCTTTTCCAGCAACACATTTTCAGCTGTTATGCACCCAGACAGTATGCTTTCTATGGTACATCTGTAAATGTTGGTGAGGACATTTGAATTTCCTCAGCTGCCTGAGGAGCAACAGGCATTGCTGACTGTCACATCTACATCGAAAATCCAGGACAGGTTGTTGGTTATCCTCATTCCCATGAACTTGACGCTTTTGACCCTCTCAACCTCTGCTCTGTTGATGTAGATAGTAGCGTTTCCTCCTCCTTTCTTTCTAAAGTCAATTATCAGTTCTTTTGTTTTGCTGACATTGATATCATTGCACGATATCACCAAGTCCTCTATCTCCTTTCCGTATTCTGACTCATCATTGTTTGATATCCATCGTAACACACTGGTGTCATCAGCAAACTGGTAGATGGCATTCATCCAGAATTTGGCTACTCAGTCATGGGTTTATAGGGAATACAGTAGGGGTCTGAAGACACACATCCTTAGGGAGCTCCAGAGTTGAGTGCTATTGTGGTGGAGTTGCAGTTGTCTATCTTCACTGACTGCAGTCTGTGAGTCAGGAAGATGAGGATCCAATTGCAGAGGACGAAGCCAAAACTTAGGTCTGGAGTTTTGAGAAAAATTTGGAGCAGATAATGTCTTTTTTAACCTTTGCCTTCATGTTTTCTTCAGAGAGATTCATAGAGGTTGAGTTGCCACGGCTCATGACAACTTTTCTCATGCAATTTCCCTCTGTTCACCTCAATGCTTTCACATCAGGCTCCATGGCACCATTCTCATTCAATCTGGCAGCAGCAGAAGTCGAAGTGCTCATCGTCGCTGGGGTCTTGCTTAGTTCATGACGCCAGTGCCGTATTTAAACCACAGCTGCACACCACTTCACATGCTGCAAGCCAGGATATGACCTTCATATCCTGATACCTCCATGAGTTGTCCCAGACAGAAACGCTTGGCACCACACTTTGGGGAATGGAATCCGACTGTGAACCAGCAAAAGAAACCATGGCCACCAGATGGAGCTAAAGTAGACAGACAGGAGGCTGGAAGAACACAACAAGCCAGGCAGCATCAAGAGGTGGAGAAGTAGATGTTTTGGGTGTCATCCTTCTTCAAGACTGGGGGTGGGTGTAGGGGGAGCTGCATATAAAGGGACAGGCGGGAGAAGGGGTGGTGGTGAAGTGGGGATAGGTGAAGACAGGTAGAGGGTACAATTTGGTTGCTCAACGAGAGGAATGAACCCAGTAGCTGGATGGGAGGAGTGGAAGGGAGGGGAAGGGGCTGAGAAGGGAGTCAGATGATGGGAAAGGAGGTTATTTGAAGTTAGAGAGCTCAATGTTGAACCCTCCGGGCTTCAGGCTGTCCAAGTGGAGGATGAGGTGTTGGTCCTCCAATTTGCGATTTGATTCATTGTGGCAATGGAAGAGGCCAAGGATGGTCATGTCGGAAAGGGAATGGGAAGGAGAATTAAAATGGGTGGAGACTGGGAGGTCTGGTCAGCTCCTGTGGGCCCATCAGAGATGCTCAGCAAACCATTATGAGTTTACGTTCGTTCTCCCTAATGTCGAGAAGACTTCGGGAGCACCTGATGCAGTAAACTAGGTTGGAAGAGAAGCAGGTGAACCTCTGTCTCACCTGGAAGGACTGTTTGGGTCCCTGGATGGAGGTAAGGGGCGTGGTGTGCCAGCAGGTTTTGCATCTTCTTCGGTTGCAGGGGAAGGTACCCTAGGGGTTCAGGGGTTTGATGGGGAAAGTGGGGCAAACCAAGGACTGTCAAAGGGAGTGGTCCTTGCAGAAGGCAGAGCAGGGTGGGGAGGAAGATGTTCTTGGTGGTAGGGTCAAGTTGGAGTTGGTGAAATTGTTTAAGGATGAAGACAAGGGGTAATCTGTCCTTATTGCATTTCATGGTGAGTTTTAGAGTAGGGTATGCAGGGGGTGCAGTGAAGGCCTGTCTGGATGAGAGAGGGAGGAAAAGAACGTTGTTCAAAATAGTTGGACATCTGGGAGTTTGGGAGTGGAATGTCTCCTAATCCCAGCAGATGTGACAGAGGTGGAGGCAGAGGAATTAGGAGAAAGAGATGGAGTTCTTGCAGGATATTGGGTGGGTGGAGGTGTAGTCCAGTTAGTTATGGGAGTTAGTTAGGTTTATAGTAAACGTCCGTCTGGAAACTGTTGCCAGAGTTGGAAATGGAGACGTCAAGAAAGGGGAGGGAGGTGTCCGAAATGGACCAAGTGAATTTGAGGGTGGGGTGGAAGTTGTGAGTGAAGACAATGAACTACTCCAGTTCAGCCTGGATGCAGGACACTGCATCAATGCAGTCATCGATGTAATGGTGGAAGAATTGAGGCACAGTGCCTGTGTAGGTACTGAAGAGAGACTCTGGATTAGTGGTTCTGGAGGAGCACAGCAGTTCAGGCAGCATCCAAAGTGCAGCGAAATCGATGTTTCGGTATTCCTGATGAAGGGCTTTTGCCTGAAACGTCGATTTCGCTGCACTTTGGATGCTGCCTGAACTGCTGTGCTCTTCCAGCACCACTGATCCAGAAACTGGTTTCCAGCATCTGCAGTCATTGTTTTTACCTCACTGAAGAGAGACTGTTCAACGTAGGCGACAAAGAGGCAGGTGTAGTGAGGCCCATCTGGGTCTGTTGGAGAGGAAGAAGCCGAGGTCCTGAAGGCCATCTTTATGGGATATGGATGTGTATAAGGACTGCACTGCCATAGTGAAGATACAGTGCTGGGGACCAGGGAACTGGAAGTCACTAAAGAGATGGAGATCGTGGTTGGTGTTGCGAATGTTGGTGGGAAGTGCCTGAACCAAGGGGGAGAGGATGAAGTCAAGGTAGGATGAGATGAGTTTAGTGGGGCAGGAGCATGTGGAGACGATGAGTCAGCTGGGATAGCTGGGCTTGTTGAGCTTGGGGAGCAGGTAGAACCAGGCAGTGCAGGGCTGGGGGACTATGAGGTTGAAGGCAGTGGAGGGGAGATCACCAGAGGAATGAAGGCATGGACAGTGTAGGGGAGTTTGGCCTGATGGATCATGGTGGGATCGTGGGCAAGGGGGGGGGGTAGGACATAGCATCAAAGAGTGACATAGAGGTCCATTCTCCAGTCTACCACTTCCCCACGTTGTCAGCAGTTTCGATAGTGAACAGGGGATTGGTGTGGAGAGAGTGGAGCGCTGCATGTTTAGAGAGGGTGAGGTTGGAGTATGTGAGGGAGGGGGTTGGAGAAACCAAGGTAGCTGATGTCACGTCGGCAGTCAGCAATAAAGAGGGCCAGGACAGATAGTGGTCAAGTGGAGAAGGAAGGTTGGAGGTGGGAGAAGGGGTCCTCAGAGGGAGGTTGGGCATATTTGTCAAAGGAGGAGGCACAGAGGCAGAGGTGGTGGAAACAGAGCTCCATGTTGTGGCAGGTCTGGAATCTCTGAGGTGGGGCATAGGGATACAAATGTGAGCCCTTTCCTGAGGAAAGCTCAGTACTATATCTGGATTATACTCAAGAGCACAATATGGTGAGCTCGTCAATGGCACATCACTGCAGCTGCTCTAGGAAGAAATCTCCTTGGTCTTTGATGCAAGAGACCAGGCATCTACTCAGGCGCTGACAGAAGATGATCTCATGGCGGAAGCCACTAATAATTTCAAGCAAACCCACAGGCAGTCACAGCAGCACACTAGCCAAGTTTGTCAGAGACACTCAGAGGACTAAAAGAGGCCACCAACATTACCAATAGCATATCCTGGTATGCATGCGCCTGACTGTCATGGAAGGTCAGGTCCAGACAAACACTCAGGGGCTGCTGGAAATGCGTGGACTGTATTCCATTCTGCAAGCCACTGGTGCTCTGCACCAACAGCAAGGCCAGAGAGAAGCAAGGGATCTGGACCTCACTCCTGGTGCCCCTTTCTCTCAAGGAGCAGGGTGATGCTAGCAGGGAACCAAACAGGGGAGGAACCAAACATAGTCTCCATCAAAGGTGCTGGTAAGTAGCCTTGGTGGATTTCTGTTGTTAATCTTATAGATCCATCATGATTTTCTTAATTTTCAAAATATAATTTATTCATTAAAAAAATCTTTATATACATAGTTACTATACAGAATCAAGCTGCTCCAATATTTAAATATCGAGAACAAACAAACCAAAGGCATTTCGTACCTATACTAGACACTATTCACGTATATTTGAGACATTGGGAGGGCTTGATAACTGAATAAACTCCATTTAACTTCATCAAAAAGACCTCCTACCCACTGTAGAGAGATATGCTATAAAGCACCCAGAATTCAATAGCCTTGAAAATGACCAAGAGGATCGGCAATGCATAATGTGAAACGCTATTTGGTTGTAGTACATTTCAGAGTTAATACGCACTGCCCATAAACATACCCAGTGTACAAGCAATGCCACCTTACATCATGAAGAAACTGACAATCTTCACAAAGGAGCATCTCATTCTGCATGCTGGTCTCTGGCAATAGAAGATGCAATATAATCAGTTTCCTTTGAATGGAAGGTCAGTGAATCTCCCTTACTCAATACTGAATGTTAAAGATTGCAAAGTAGTAACTTTTTCTCTCTCTTCCAGTTCAGCCAGGAGGGACCCCAATACTTCATTTTTACAATCACCTTGACAGCCAGCAATCATGGGGCTCTTGCCCAACGCTGAGGTTGCAGTAGTGGCCACAACAACTGATAGGTTTCAGTCACAATGTTCTTCTTGAAGACTGGCATCTGACACACTGTTCCTCATGATGGTTTGAACAAATCACTCTGGATAGATACAGCCTCCTGCTGTCAGCCAGTCTCCCACTGCTCCTCCTTCCTCATTCAGCACCTTCACTTTGCATTCACTTTGCTTATTCTCCCAGCCATGTTGTAATCCAACTAGGAATGCCGACTTCTGTGACTGGTTTGTACAAATGCAAGATTAACTCTGTTAGCAGATGTCAAATTGATCCCTGCAGACTTTAGCAACTTTAAATATGTCTCAAAAGCACCAAACCCTTGTACAATTGTAGTATTAGCAGTGAGAAATCAATTAACTACAAGTCTGAAAGTAGTAGATGAATCCTTTGTTCTTCTGCTGATGAATGCAAGTTTATCCATGCATATTCAACAGTAGGCATTAACTGGATCATTGAGCCCCAAACTACCATCAAATTAGCATTACATACATGACCAACGTCATAATATACCTACTTTGTATATTTCCAGCAGTCTCTCCTTTACTGAAATGCCATCCACCAGCACAACTTGGTGCATTAATACCCCTTAAATATTGGACAAATTAATATAACAAAACAAAGAACTGTGGATCCTGGAGATTGGAAACAAACAAAAACAAAGCACTGGAGAAGCTCAGCAGGTTTGCCAACATCAATTGAATGTAAAATGCAGGGATAATGGTTTGAGTCTAGTGACAAAGTGTCAGACTCAAAACATTTACTATTTTCACTGGATAAGTTAATATGACTTTCATTTATACCACCCCTTTTATGGTATCAAACTATTTAAAAGTATTGGACAACTAATAAAATACTTTTCAGGTATAGCTACTGTTGTAATATATGAAATTCTCACCGTTAGACTATTCATACCTAGAAAGATCCATGACATAAACGCCTAATGTATGTGCCAGAAATCAATTTGGGTTACTATAGTTGACACTGAAATACATCTGTTAACTCAAGCTAGTTTAATTACTCTGTCAGACAACAGATAGTGAAGAGAACAGGCAAACAGAACAATTAAGCAACTGCTTATGGCAATTCAGAAATAATTTTAGGAATACCCATATCTAGAATGAAATCACCTGGATGGTTTTGGTGCTAACTCCCTCATCTAAAGTACAGCTTAAGTGTCCTAATAATTGCCTAAACACTAGCTAGTTTGGTTAGTTGAGACTGTAGCACTTCTAAATCATTAGCTGAGGAATTCATCAGAATCAATTCCACTCCACTGTCTTCAATCATTGAAAGAAGTTGCGAATAGAAATTAAGTAAAAAGACACAATTCTATTCCTCATCTGAGCCTTATCTGGTCCAGTGACAAAGTATCTCCAACTTGCTTGGATAACCCAAGTGTTACAATCTCAAATCAGCATTCAGTCTGCCCAAGTCCAACCATTTGCACAAATGAAATTTGAAGTTTCTTGATGCTGAAGAATTTTTACTTTCTCAAACAAATATGATGTGAGCCTGACAACCTTTTTCTTGACAGGAGGCTACTTGTTCTGTTGTTTAACCACTCCTTCTAATAGGTGCTCCTTTGTGGAAGAGAGCTAGACCCTTTTCCATCTTTCCTGGTTCACATGGCACATTGGTGCTCAGTGAATTGTTCAGTCCAAACACATCTGAATTGTTAACTATCACTGCCAAGGATGCTGCAGCTCAACTCATACTGAATACTAGAACAGGCTATCAGGTATTGCGAAGGATGGAATAATGACTGAATGGCAAGACTTAACAATAATTGCAATAAAATGGTTAGTTTCTTCCTTAAAAATAGTCAAAGATTTTATGCTACATTTAGTACAACTGCATAAGTACTCTGTGGCTACTTTCAAAAATGACAGTTAAATGTGCCCTTTGACAATCCACAGAGTGCTGAAATTATCCATTTTTCTCTCTCTTACAGTCTCGGCTCTTCATCTGGCCACGTGCTCCTAAGTCTCAGCCTTGTATAACTCCTCCTACAATGCAATTTTTGGGACTGCTTAAATGTTTTTTTATATAATTGGAGAACATGGAATTAATAGGCTATCACTGGCCCAAACTGTTCTCTCAGTGGCAAAGGAATATTGCTTGATTGTAAATTCACATAGATTTGCCTAGTGAGACTTTGCAATTATTCAGTAACTATTTCCCTAATCTGGCATCTGTTTCAGCCAGCACCTCCTATCATTTAATATGGTTACTCTTCTAAAGGAAGGATGTTGTTAAATTTAAGGTGGTGCAGAAAAGATTTACAAGGATGTTGGCGGGATTGAAGAGTTTGAGCTACAGGGCTACCTTTCCCAGAGAGTTGGAGGAATAAAAGGTTCCATATCCAGCTTCAAGAACCCAACAGCTGCTGCTGAATACTAAAACTAAAAAATCCTGGTTCTGTGGGAGCTTGATCACACCCATTCAGGCTGCTTCTATTGTTCCAACTTTTAAAAGCAAAACAAGACCTCACAAGCTATTTTCTTTATTGACTTTGAGCAGACAGTTCAATACCTCTATCTCAACACTTCTTCATTTAAAAAAAAAGACAAAGTACACATCTAAAAGCCATCACAACTGAGAATTTGCTGATGGGCAGAAAATGGAGAGTAGGAATAAAAGGGTCATTCTCAAAATGACAAATTAATACTAATGGGGTACAGCAAAGATCACTACTGGGACCAGAACTACTCACAATCTTAAGAAAATGATTTCCAAATTTGCTGATTGCTCAAGGTTGGGTGTGAATTTATCTTGGGAAGGGAATGTAAATAGCCTTTCTAAAGCCCATTGAAACCCAGATGAATGGCAAGAGTGTGAAAATGGAATATAGTGCAAAATAGATATGAAGTTACCCACTTCAGTAGTAAAAAAGCAGAAAGGTGGAATACTTGTTAAATGGCTAGAGCTTGGGAAGTATTGTCTCACAGAACCTTGCTGCCCTTATTCACGGGTCACTGAAAACTAGTATGCAGGTACTGCAAGTAAATAGGAAGGCAACTGTATGATAGCTACCATTACAGGAGGAGTTGAGTATAGAATATAAATATGTTACTCTAATTATATAGAGCCCTTGTTGAGACCACATCTGAAGCAGTGGGTTCAGTTTTTGTCTCCTTATATAAGAAATTATTTACTTGGTACAGAGGGACTGCAACAAGCCACATCAGATTAATATCTGGTTTGGTGGCATTGTACTACTGAAGAGAGATTGAAGAAAGTGTGTTTGTATTCTCTAAAGTTTCAGAAAATGGAAATCATTGAAATGTGCAAAATTCTTACCTGGAGTGACAGGGTGGATATAGATAATATTCTTCGCCTGCCTAGCGAGGGTAGAACTATAATCATACACAGTCTTGGAATAAGGCTAAGATGAGAAGTTTCTTCACTCAGATGGTAGTGATCTCTACCCAAGTGGACTATGGAATCTCAATCACTGAGAATGGTCAAGACTGGAAATCACTGTGGACAGAGGGAGATGAAGTAAAGGCCTTTATTGAGGACTGATCATTCATCCTCGGTGCGGGGGAAGTCTGGAGTGGATGGTGAAAACCCAGCAGGGCTGGAAGCTAGGACCTGGTATAGGGCCGGAGCTGGGACTGGGGGCAGAGACTGTAACTGGAGTGGGTGTGGTGTTCAGGGGAATGGGGGTGGAGGCATTTGTGGAAGTGGTGTCCCCCTCAGAGTCCTTGAGGGGTTGGGGAAGGTGACAGTCGGATCCGTTGTCGGGGTGGGGGTGGGGCGCAGTGTCGGCGGTGTGCAGGCGAGTGGCATCCATGGGGGCTTTTGCCCGAAATGTCGATTTTCCAGCTCCTCGGATGCTGCCTGACCTGCCGTGCTTTTCCAGCACCAGTATAATCAAGACTAAAAATCAATAGATTTCTAAATACTCATGACATCAAATGATATGGGAATCCTGCCAGAAGGTGGTTTTAAGATTCTTGATCAGCCATGATTTGACTGAATGGTGGGGCAGGCATGATGAGCTGAATTCATGTTCCTGATAGCAGAAAGAAGCAGGACAGGATGCTTTATTTCATCCATTCCATCGAGATCGAATTCCAGCTTTGGACACAGCATTAGATGGATTAGAATGTTAGCCATCACCTGGATCCATAAAACTTCAATGAGGTTTGTGTTCAGAGAATATTCCTGTCAGTTGTGAAGTATCTGAGCCCCCAAGGCTGCACGAATTAACAGAATTCATTTGTCTTTAGCTCTATAAGCCATCAATGACAAACATAAAAAATCACTTTATCATGATTGGAAAGAGTAAAGGCTCCTCCAACCTATTTCACCGACTCCAAAGTTTAGCAGGATCTGCAAACAAAAGTCACTCTACAATCAAACCAGCACATATTTGTTTTTATGTGTATGTGGTTTCTTTGAAATGGTTATAACTCATTGAGCTGATGTACTGCGAGATCTGAATACATTAAACATGATCTGAAGGGCCGCGAGAAACATTGTGATGCTTCCAAGGTATTAAAAATCAGAAATAATAATTGAAAATATAAAGTTTCATTATTTTCTAGTTTCAGTCAAGATACTTTGCTGCAATCTCTCATTATTTATAGATAGTGCTAATGAGTAGTGTGCCATTATATTCCATTAATTTCAATCCATTGACAAAAATTGAATGAATGATGTTTTTAAAAAAAAATCAGCGTTGATTACAGCCTGTTGGTTACCAGGTGGGACCATCTCAGCACCAAATCTCTAATGACCAACCAATCCTTCTCTAAATCTGCTAAAAAATATATTTTATTGTTTATTCTTAACTGAATTTGTTTTACTGATGGTCTCAAAATTTAAAAAGAATTCTGTTTCAATATTGGCTTCAGCATTAACAATGTACGATTTTTCTGCAAAATTCAGTGACACTTCATTAAAGTAATAGATTGCTCTCACACTGCCAAAATCCAGGGCCAGTATCTTATCCTTTCAGCTTCCTTTAAGATCCTTACTTCTTGAGGGAATGTTTTTAGTAACTCCTTTGAGGACAGGAAGCCAGCAGTTCAGCTCCAATAAGAACACACATACTTAAGTTTACCTCACAAATTTCTTTTGCGTGGCACAAACAATTCCCAAGTTTCTCATGATCTAAAAGAAAGTTGGAGCAGTTCTAATTTGTTAAAATACAGGTTTTATCTTTCATACGCTCACAGATGCTTCCAGTTTTCAAACTCATCACAGGGAATAGCAAGCAATCGATGCAGTTTTTAAAAATCAGAATATCGTCCACATTGGCTTTCTGCGAGATCAATTCAGCTAGCTCCAATTTCCCAACCTTTCATTGCAACTTAAGCATTTTTATTTTCAGTTTCTGGAAAGTATCTGTATTATCTTCATCTTCAAAAAGCCAGAATTGAATTTGCCTCTATCAGTCTGAGGCTGTACCTTCCAGAGGCTAACTGCTTGCTGTATAAAAGAAATATTTTCTTGTGTCATCATTTGATCATTTGCCAATCACCTTAAATCAGAGGCCTTTGGTTTGTGACTCTCTTTGCTGTGCAAGACAATTACTGCTGCATGAAAGGGCTAACTGATATCATGGGAAAAGTTCTGTCCATCATTACAGTTAGAGGACTGCTCCTGGGAGGAACTAATCACTTGTTTTTCAAAGTTGCAGATCAGTTTTAGTACTAACTCCTCATCACTGTCGGCAACATGTTCTTGCTCTTAAGCTGAGCCTGTTGTCTTGCAAGAGATTCTCATGTTGCACAAACAGGATGTATCTAGCTATTTAGTACTATGTAACAAAGCTGCTCTGTTTATCAACACTTGAGCTGAAGATTTTGTGTGGGCATCCTTCCTCATTTGCCACCAGTATCTCAGACTAATATGAAGAAAGATCAATGACAGTAAATATACAAAAGGCATTTCAGCTGCATGAGGTGAAGGCAATTGCAACATATACCATGCTGATAGATTTCAACATAAATCCCAGACCTGAATACATATCCGTATATATCTAATAATGCAGTTAAGCACTTTTAAAATTCATGCCCATTGTATTGGCCATACCTGAGTCAACTGCACCTGATGAATTGGTGGATATAGGAACAGATTTAACAGGACAGCAGTAACAACTATAATATTGCTAACCATGCAAATAAGAAATAAAACTGTGGTGGAAAGTTGAAACTTGCAACAGCAAGGGAGGACTGAAAGAGTGAAAAGGAGTCTGATAGTGTGTCAATCTTTAGACACAGGGAAGAAGTCCAAAGTGAACAATTGCCAAATAATATACAAGATTTTGTTGAGAGACAGGTTTAATTGGAAGCACACTAGCTTACAGAGTATCGCTCCTTCATCAGGTGATAACACTACCACCTGATGAAAGAGTGACGCTCCGAAAGTTAGTGTACTTCCAATTAAACCTGTTGGACTATAACCTGGTGTTGTGTGATTTTTAACTTTGTACACCCTAGTCCAACACCAGCATCTCCAAATCTTGTTCAGAGACGGAATGTTATAGTGGTTATATAAACAGTCTGAATTTTTCAATTTGAATGATACTGAGTGTTGTATGAATTACTCTTATAAATGACAATTGGCTTTGCATCTGATTAAAATGACCTTTTAAAAGTGCAGACAAGGGAGGTGATGGATACAAAGAAGCTGAGATTATGTTGTATTAACAGTGTGGCATTTATCTGAGCAAACTGTTTCGACTCTTGGGCACTAACAAACCGCCTGCATGAGTATAATCCAGAGAGCAAGGCATACATCTTTAAAGGCCAATCAACCACAGTTTGAGCATGACTGAGGTTGAAGAAACACCTTCAGAGTGTAGATGGCACAGGGAAAAGAACACCTGCAGAAAGCAGTATGAGCAGTGCATGGTGGAAAGAAGTGACATCTGGAAGTAGTCGTGTAGAGGAAGACAGAAACCATTGAGCAAGCTGGTAATGGAGAGGGAGAAAAACACACAGCCAAAGCCAAGAAATTAGTCAAAAAGAATCTGTTGCCATATAGTTTGTTTGGATGAATGTGATGACAGCTAAGTCCAACCATCTTATCATTAAACAGTAGGGCTATAACTTGTTTGGTGAGCTGAGCCTTGCAGATACAGAAATGGAATATTTCCAATGAAGACACATTCTGTTCAAATTACAAATTGTCACTCAAGTGTGCAGCAAGATGATCTGGACTAAGTTAGGGCAAACATGAAGGTCACTTATTCTCCAAAGATTATCCATGTATTGAAACTCATGAACATTCCGCCCTCCTGTTCCAATCAACCTTTTGGAGAACTCCAAAGATTTATCACCAAGGCCATTCCAGATGTTTTCAGGAAGAAATTCAACTGATGTTATCTCTCCCCCTTCATGATCAGAATAGACCACACATTCAAAACACAGGCTGACCAGAGTGCCATGGTTTCAACATGATGAACTCAAACATATGCTGTAAAAACTTGCTTTATTGTTTGCTGCGCCTCAATAAATAGATATGATTTTCTCTAATTCTACCATTATGCCAAAGTGTCTTCCAATGTCTCTAACAGCTAGTCCGGCATCAATAAATTTTGGACAATCTTGCTAACGGTGTCTGTCATATTATATAACATGGTAGATTATTGCTATGCCTCTAGGGTACAAGCTGATGATGTCACCCCAATATCATATCATGGCATATGACCTAATGGTGTAGCCCTCTTAGTCACCAGCTTACTGAGCTTTGTTCTCTTGCAGTATAACACATTGAGTGAAGTATGTACCGGTATGTCTGAATTTCTTAGCTTGACCCCAGACAAGCAAGTCCCTGTAATTATTGTGTATATAAGTAAGTGTCAGAAGCTGTAATATGTTCTTTGAATTCTTCATTACTGTTCACCCCCTGTCTTATATTTATGTTGTGGAATCTAATATAGGTATCAAGTCACAGGGCAGTATTGAAAATCATCAATATGTCTCACCACCTCAAATCACAGCGGCAGTATGTTAGGCAACATCAGTTATTGTTCCTAAAATAACCCTCACTGAAGCTTAGTTAGCCCAGACGATAAAGCATTCAGACAACCAACCAAAGGTTTTTGTGAGTATAGTTCTCCTGAGAGGCAGATTGATCTTCTTTCTATGTAAGATTTGCAACCTACCAAGCTATAAGTCATGCTTTTCTATTATAGGGAACAAAAAGGAAGTTTCAGCCCATTTCCCAACATAAGATATAACATAGAGCAATTAAAATACTTCTTATTGGTTTAGAAGCAAAATCCACAAGTAACAAGCTTCCAAAACTCACAGTGACAGTCAAAGGGTACTGCTCTTCTCTTGATAAACATGAACTTCTAAGCACTGAAAGATGATTTTCTAAAGTAGAGAAGCTAAACCATTTGCAGTGGTCAGTTAGCTACTCCACTTTGTTTCCTTCATTTGGAGCCAGTTTGTGTGTCATTGTTACTCTGAATTTAATGTGAACACCCTCTGGTGACTGAACTCTGCTATTACAGACTTCTATCGTTTAAAGGTGCAGACGCACACTCAGCAAACTTTTCTTAAAGAACCCACAACTATGAAAAATAAATCAGAAGTAAAAGAAGAAAAATATAAATGGCAGAAAAGCAAACCAAATAAAAAAAAGGAACAATCAACCCTGCACTCTATGTCAATAAATCAAAAAACCACAGACCTACAACAAGAAATGGAAGATATTTGATTACGATTGAACAATGAATATCATCTTCGATTAACCACAGTTATTTAAGTTACATACTCAGCTTTGCTATTCAAGCCATAAATAATTCTGAGCTGAGGTCTCTTAAAATATTACTTACTATTGGAAAGGAAGATCTTACTGCGGATAATTAAATGATCTAGTGAAGATCTCAAAGGTACTTCAAGTCTAGCCCAAGGTACAAATCAATTTATATATTAACAGACTCCAACTCATATTGAACAGGCAGACACACTGTTGTCTAATGATGACTTTGTCACCAGATGCCACAGTAAAGGATATGAGTCTGATTTCTCTTAGCAGACCTTATGGAGAGGTTAATCAAGTTAGTAATCGCCGTTACTATAATCAAAGTCTGTCCAAAAAATCCCCTGTGCAATTAAAAAGGGTCAAACCATTGATGTCTTGCTGGGAGATGGATATCAGCATGAAGCCAAATAGCAGGTCAATACCAGTTAGAAGCTTTGGATGCAAACGATGCTATTGCTTTAGTCAACAAACCAGCAAGATCCATCATAGATGTAGTTGTTGCACCAACCTCGAAGTTACCCAGGGTTTCTTCAGATTAAAGTATGCGACACCATAGCAATTTGACACCCATTTGCAGCAAATCTGGTTTCAAAAAGCAAACTACACCCCATATCGATACCTAGCTGACCAAAACAGTGGAATTATGGAAACACATCTAACCATACAAAAAGACATATCAATTAAGTGAACAGCCTATACAACGTAAACCAAACTTTAGAAGATAAGCAGACATTCCATATTGCCAAACTCACATCAAGTTTACTGCATAGGATTAGCAGATTCGTTAATGACCATTAACATCATATGTCCCCAAGAGGCAAGTCATTGTACACTGAAAACCAGAATTGACAAAAGAATTAGTGTTAATATACAACTACTAAAATGTTATACACCCCAACAAGTAGCACTCAAAGGTACAACTATCTCTCAAGTGTAAATGCATCACCAATTCCATGCAAATGCATGATCGCAATGCAGAGCCAATATGCAAGTTCAGCTTGGATTCCCAAAATCTCCAACCTAGTAGATACCTGCAGTAATAGAGCTACCAGCATGCACAGATCTCAGCATTGTTACTATTCATTAGATTGTAAAGAAACCATGTTAGTGAAAATGAAAGTTACACAGGACTCTCCTCTTCAAGGACAGAGGAGAATGGAAGAAATAGACAACCAGAAAGTGGGCAGAAAACTATGTACCACAGCTACATACCATCCAGAGAATTTAAGTCAGAAATCCAGTCCCAAATACATTTTATTCACCACAAAAAGTGTGGCCTGGGCCAATATTTATTACTAACTGCCAGTTGCCCTAGAAGGAAATGTTGGTGAGCTGCCTTCTTGAATCATTTAAATCCATTTAGTGTAGGTAGTCCCATTTAGAAGGGAATTCCATTTTTTCTTAGCGACACTTGGAGGAATAGCAATATATTTCCAAGTCAGAATATTGAGTCATTTGCAGGAAATATTGCAGCTGGCAGTGTTCCCATGTATATATTGTCCTTGTCCTTCTAGATGGTGGTCGTCATAGGAAGGTACTGTCTAAGGATTACCAGCAAGGGTTCCAAGATTTGCCATCAGCCCACATCTTATGAAGGAATTGTCAATCATAGTGCTACATTGTGAAGGAACAGAAGCCAGCTCAGACCAATGTATGACACATTAATTACGTGTGTAGAGAGTGAGGAAAACTCCAATGATAATGATTGTGAGATGATATTAAAGAACAACAACTAGCAGCAAAACAACTGGGTTGTCAACCAAGAGTAACTCCAGGATGTACAATCAACAGATTAAGATGAGTTGTCAAAAATCGAAACAGCATGTTAATTAACTTTATTCATTTTGCATATACATGTCTGTGTAATTGTTGAGTTGAAATTGTGTGCTTATGTACAGTGATGCGTATCTGTTTGGGATTTATTTCCTTTTGAAAAAAAATGGGACATCATGCTATGGCATCACCTCATGGTGTGTCATCAAATATGTAAAGCTTTCAGTGGCCATCTTGCTAGCATGACTCTTGCAGCATTACTCATTAAGGGAAGGGTTTCAGAAGTACATCTGAAAAGTTTAGTTTGAAAGCAGACAAACAAGTGTCTGTAAATGTAATGCTCATATGTAAATATCAGGTGCAGTAGTTAAAAGCTTATTGAATTCTTCAATGCTATATGTTCCAGGTCTCACAGTTATTATTGTGGTTCTGTTTGCCGAGCTGGGAATTTGTGTTGCAGACGTTTCGTCCCCTGTCTAGGTGACATCCTCAGTGCTTGGGAGCCTCCTGTGAAGCACTTCTGTGATCTTTCCTTCGGCATTTATAGTGATTTGTCCCTGCTGCTTCTGGTTGTCAGTTCCAGCTGTCCGCTGCAGTGGCCGATATATCGGGTCCAGGTCGAGGTGCTTATTGATTGAATCTGTGAATGAGTGCCATGCCTCTAGGAATTCCCTGGCTGTTCTCTGTTTGGCTTGCCCTATAATAGTAGTGTTGTCCCAGTTGAACTCATGTTGCTTGTCATCTGGGTGTGTGGCTATTAAGGATAGCTGGTCGTGTAGTTTCGTGGCTAGTTGGTGTTCATGGATGCGGATCATTAGCTGTCTTCCTGTTTGACCTATGTAGTGTTTTGTGCAGTCCTTGCATGGGATTTTGTGCACTACATTGGTTTTGCTCATGCTGGGTCCTTCATCCTGGTGAGTTGTTGTCTGAGAGTTGGTTTGTGTGCTGATATGAGTCCTAGTAGTCGTAGTAGTCTGGCTGTCAGATCAGAAATGTTTTTGATGTATGGTTATGTTATGTTATGGGAGCTAGTGACTTATCACAGCACAATAGATGAAGATCATGCCACTTGAAGTCATTGCTAAATTAGCAAGAAGTTAAGGAGAAATTTGACAAAATAATCAAAGAATCCTGAAATAATTCAGAAAGTATTTGAAAAGTAGCAAATAATGGCAGGTAAACATCAATTCATTTTCAAATGCGAGCACCATCTATTTTCCCTGAAGAGTAAGAAGCTGAGGGGTCATAGTGCTTTATAAAATTTTAAGGGCATCGATACGATGAGTTGCCAAGGCCCTTTCCCTAGTGTAGCGGAGTCCAAAACTAGAGGACATAGGCTTAGGGTGAGAGGGGAAAAATTTAAAAGGGACCCAAAGGGCAACCTTTTCACACATAGGGTGGTATGCGTAAGGAATGAGCTTCCAGAGGAAGTGGTGGAGGCTAGTACAATTACAACATTTAAAAGGCATCTGGATGAGTATATGAATAGGAAGGGTTTGGACTAAATGTTGGCATATGAGATTAGATTAATTAAGGATATCCGGTCAGCATGGACGAGTCAGACCAAAGGGTCTGTTTCCATGCTGTGCAGCTCTACGACTCTATAATTGTTACAAATTAGTTGAGTGTATATTAAAAGAAAACTAGGTTTGAAAAACACCTCCCTTTCCTAGCCATATTGAATCATATTTTGCAATGCGTCATATAAAAACTTTTGAATAGTTGCAATGGCTTGAAATTGTTGCATAGAACTAATGCTCATAGTATTCACAAATTAGTATCAAAAATAATTACTCTAATTGGCTAAAAGTGCAATGTTGGGAAAAAAAAGGATGTAAAATTAGAGTTAATACTACCATAACTTTGATGTCATGCCTGTTGTGTTAGTAAATGCATTCGGATTGTAAGTGTTCATTCTTGGTGAATGCCATTTTGGCGAGGCATTAGGAGTGCTTGCAGAAGAATGCAGAGAGAGATTGTGATGTTAGACAATGTGTACACCATTTTCAATGCATATATTTTACCTAATATCCTCTTTTAAACACTCAAAGGTGAACATGAATTTAACTGCAGGAAGTGTACTTTAAAGTTGAGTGGACCATTAACTAATTCCAGTTGCTGATTAACATCAACTTGCTCTTGAACAATTTGTCGAGGTGGTCTGCGGTTTCTACAGTTGGCAAAGTGTAGAAGCAGTTGCCTTGCCAATGTCCTACTGTTGTACTTCAGGGAAAGAAACTGTTGTCTCAACCCATCCTCACCTACATGTGACTCCAAACTCACAGCAATGCCCTCTGTCCTCTTTGCAATTAGGGATGGGTATAAACATTGGCCTCAAGATTAGAGTGGTGCTGGAAATGCACAGCAGGTCAGGCAGCATCCGAAGAGCAGGAAAATTGAATTGCGGGCAGGAGCCCTTCATCAGGAGTGAGACTGGAAGCATATTGGCCTGTCCAATGATGCCCACATCGTATGAATGAGTTGAAAACAAAAAAATGGTGAATGTTCTATAATCACGATGAATGTGTTAATGATGGCGTCTCTGATGATGTAACTCTGGCATTAGACAGTCACATGTTCATGAGACACTGAAGAGAAAGGACTGGAAGAATTGAATTAGAGAGCTGTTATGAGTAATCTGTACATTGAACTGTTAATAAAGAGTATACAAAAACTCACAGAATTAACAAAAATTAACAAAGCTTTAATGAAATTTTCTGAAAAGTCATTTTGGATTTGTTACATGAACTCTATTTATTTCTTCACTGATCTGTTGAGTTTCCACAACATTTTCTGTTTTTGTTTTCAGATTTTCAGCATCTGCAATATTTTACATTTAGAATTAGCATGTATACTCAAAAGCAGGGATACACGAGGACAGTGAACAAGTGTTCAATGTCACTATTCCTGACACAACCTTAAATACAGAAGTCCTTCTTAATATAAAGCAGAAAAATAAAGAAATAAATTTAAAATTGCAACAATCTTTCTTAACTTGCATTGTTTTGGAACTTTGGAAAAAAAGTCAAAACAACAGCAGTTTTGAAAGGGAGAAGAACAGACAAAGGGAGCACATGGTGAGGTCAGTGCAGGAGAGAGAGAGAACCTGCACAGTTACTGACTTTGCTGTTTTTGAATTCATGTATTGCTGAACATCGGAGTGCATCTGGGAAAATGAACAAACAGTGAATTTCACAACTAATCTCGGAGGAAACGGTTTGGGTGAAGTTCACAACAAAGAATCAGATAAGTTCATTGTTGTTTTAAGTCTGTCCAAGAGAAAGGCTGTATTAGTGAATACAGTGGGTTCTTTCTTGATTACATGTTTTTGGAGATAATTTTCTTGATTAAACTTAAAATATAAGCCATAGCTATTAATTTAACCTGTTGTAGTGTTTTGTAAAGGAATAAGACGGTGTTACTTTCTGAGTGTGTAGATTGTGTAGGAGCAAAAATGGCTTTTCAGTGATATGTACTTCTTGTCAGATGTGGGAGTTTAAAGAGAGTTTAAGGGTTACTGTGGATTATATCTGCCATAAATGCTGTTGGATGCGAATCTTATCAGATTGAGTGTATTGGTTGGAGAGACAGACAGAAGCGATGAGGAATTTGCAACAGCAATTTGATGGATGGCAGATATAGGAAGGGGGGAAAGCCTCAGATACAGTCACATAGATGGGTTAACTCCAGGAAGGGTAAGAGAGGTAGACAGCTAGTTCAGGAGTCTTTTGTGGACATACTCATTTCAAATAGGTATGCTGTTTTGGAAAATTTAGGGGGTGATGGTTTGGAAAATGTGATGAATTCTCAGGGGAACGTAGCATGAACAGCCAAGGTTCTGGTATTGAGACTGGCTCTAATGCAACGAGGGGTACGTCGGGTTCCAAGGATAAATTGTGTTAGGGGATTCTGTAGTCTGAAGGACATACAGACATTTCTGTGGCCAGCAGAGAAAAAGCAGAATGGTGTGTTGTTTCCCTGGTGCCAGGATCAAGGATGTCTCAGAGAGGGTGCAGAATGTTCTCACCGGGAGAGGGGCCAGCAAGAGGTCATTGTCCACATTGGAACCAAGGATATAGGAAGGGAAAATACTGAGATTCTGAAGGGAGATTACAGAGATTTAGGCAGAAATTTAAAAGGGAGGTCCTCAAGGGTAGTAATATCTGGATTACTCCCAGTGCTACAAGCTAGTGAGGGCAGGAATAGGAGGATAGAGCAGATGAATACATGGCTGAGGAGCTGGTGTCTGGGAGAAGGATTCACATTTTTGGATCATTGGAATCTCTTTTGGGGTAGAAGTGTCCTGTACAAGAAAGATGGATTGCACCTAAATTGGAAGAGGACTAATATATTGGCAGGGAAATCTGCTAAACTGCTTGGGAAGATTTAAACTAGTAAGGTGGAGGTGTTGGGGTGGGACCCATGGAGACAGTGAGGAAAGAGATCAATCTGAGACTGGCACAGTAGAGAGCAGAAGTGAGTCAAACAGTCAGGGACAAGGTAGGACTAATAAATTAAACTGCATTTATTTCAATGCAAGGGGCCTAAAAGGGAAGGCAGATGAACTCAGGGCATGGTTAGGAACATGGGACTGGGATATCATAGCAATTACAGAAACATGGCTCAGGGATGGGCAGGACTGGCAGCTTAATGTTCCAGGATACAAATACTACAGGAAGGATAGAAAGGGAGGCAAGAGAGGAGAGGGAGTGGCATTTTTGATAAGGGACAACATTACAGCTGTGCTGAGAGAGGATATTCCCGGAAATACTTCCACGGAAGTTATTTGGCTGGAACTGAGAAATAAGAAAGAGTTGATCACCTTATTGAGATTGTATTATAGACCCCCCAAATAGTCAGAGGGAAATTGAGAAGCAAACTTGTAAGGAGATCTTATCTATTTGTTAGAATAATAGGATGGTTATGGTAGGGGATTTTAACTTTCCAAACATTGACTGGGACTGCCATAGTGTCAAAGGTTTAGCTGGACAGGAATTTCTTAAGTGTGTACAAGACAATTTTCTGATTCAGTATGTGGATGTACCTACTAGAGAAGGTGCAAAACTTGAACTACTTTTGGGAAATAAGGCAGGGCAGGTGACTGATGTATACTTCTATTAGTTTTAAAATAGTGATGGAAAAGGATAGACCAGATCTAAAAGTTGAAGTTCTAAATTGGAGAAAGACCAATTTTGATGGTATTAAGTAAGAACTTTCGAAAGCTGATTGGAGGCAGATGCTTGCAGGTAAAGGTACGGGTGGAAAATGGGAAGCCTTCAGAAATGAAATAACAAGAATCCAGAGAAAATATATTCATGTCAGGGTGAAAGGGAAGGCTGGTAGGTATAGGAAATGTTGGATGACTAAAGAAATTGAGGGTTTGGTTAAGAAAAAGAAGGAAGCATATGTCAGGTATAGACAGGATAGATCGAGTGAATCCTTAGAAGAGTATAAAAAGAGTAGGAGTTCACTTAAGAAGGAAATCAGGAGGGCAAAAAGGGGACATGAGATAGCTTTGGCAAATAGAATTGAGGAGAATCCAAAGGGTTTTAAAACATATATTAAGGACAAAAGGGTAACTAGGGAGAGAATAGAGCCCCTCTAAGATCAGCAAGGTGGCCTTTGTGTGGAGTCACAGAAAATGGGGGAGATACTAAATGAATATTTTGTATCAGTATTTACGGTGGAAAAGGATATAGAAGATATAGATTGTAGGGAAATAGATGGTGACATCTTGCAAAATGTCCAGATTACAGAGGAGGAAGTGCTGGATGTCTTGAAATGGTTAAAGGTGGATAAATCCCCAGGACCTAATCAGGTGTACCTGAGATCTCTGTGGGAAGCTAGAGAAGTGATTGCTGGGCCTCTTGCTGAGATATTTGTATCATTGACAGTCACAGGTGAGGTGCCAGAAGACTGGAGGTTGGCAAACGTGATGCCACTGTTTAAGAAGGGCAGTAAAGACAAGCCAGGGAACTATTGACTGGTCAGCCTGACCTCAGTAGTGGACAAGTTGTTGGAGGGAATCCTGAAGGACAGGATGTACATGTATTTGGAAAGGCAAGGAGGTGTAGAGGACAGCAAAGTGGTTTACCTCGGATTACAAGAGGATCTGGACCAGATGGGCCAATGGGCTGAGAAGTGGCAGATGGAGTTTAATTCAGATAATTGCAAGGTGCTGCACGTTGGGAAAGCAAAACTTAGCAGGACTTATACACTTAATGGTAAGGTCCTAGGAATGTTGCTGAATAGAGAGACCTTGGAATGTAGGTTCATAGGTCCTTGAAAGTCGAGTCGCAGGTAGGCAGGATAGTGAAGAAGGCATTTGGTATGCTTTCCTTTATTGGTCAGACTATTGAGTACAGGAGTTGGGAGGTCATGCTGCGGCTGTACAGGACATTGATTAGGCCACTGTTGGAATATTGCATGCAATTCTGGTCTCCTTCCTATCAGAAAGATGTTGTGAAACTTGAAAAGGTTCAGAAAAGATTTACAAGGATGTTGCCTGGGTTTGAGGATTTGAGCTATCGGGAGAGGCTGGACAGGCTGGGGCTGTTTTCCTGGAGCGTTGGAGACTGAGGGATGACCTTATGGAGGTTTACAAAATTATGAGGGGCATGGATAGGATAAATAGACAAAGTCTTTTCCCTAGGCTCAGGGAATCCAGAACTAGAGGTCATAGGTTTAGGGTGAGAGGGGAAAGATATAAAAGAGACCTAAGGGGCAACTTTTTCACGCAGAGGGTTGGACATGGATGGAATGAGCTGCCAAAGGATGTGATGGATGCTGGTACAATTACAACATTTAAGAGGCATTTGGATTGGTATATGAATAGGAAGGGTTTGGAGGGAAATTGGCCGGGTGCTGGCAGGTGGGACTAGAATGGGTTGGGATGTTTGGTTGGCATGGATGGGCTGGACCGAAGGGTCTGTTTCCATGCTGTACATCTCTATGACTCTATGACTCTAAGTGATAAATCAGATTGAGCTTGCACTCCTGACAAGGGCCTGACCTCCTCCACTTTGGCCTGCTCTCTGGGAGACTTCAGGATACCTGCTTTCAGCACTGCTGCATCTAGCAGGCAACTTCCCTCACTGCCATGTTTGGCAAGCTCTTCCAGCACAGGCCTCGATCACTGACGGCCAAAGTCCCTGCTCTGCGCCCACAGCCACTGCCATGCTCTGGATCTGATGAAGCCACAATAACTTTGGTACCGCTGCTTCCGCAACTGAGCTTTCTCGAGAAGGTAAGTATGATGCAAAGATGCTGGTGTTGGACCAGGGTGGGCAAAGTCAGAAGTCACACTACACCAGGTTGTGGTCCAACAGGTTTATTTGAAATCACAAGCTTTTGGAGCACTGCTCCTTCATCAGGTGAAGTTACCGTGAAGTGAAGTAATGTCAGAGAATCATAGAGTCCTACAGTACGGAGACGGGCAATTTGGCCCAAACTGGTCCATGCCGACCAAAATATCCAGCCACGCTAACTCCAATTCCCTACACTTGTCCCATGTCCTTCTAAACCTTTCCTATCCATGTGTTTGTCCAAATGCCTTTTAAATGTTGTTAATGTACCCGCTTCAACCACTTCCAGCTCATTCCATGTGCGTACCACACTCTGTGCAAAAAAGTTGCCCCTGAGGTTCCCTTTTATTCTTTCCCCTCTAACCTTAAACTGATGTCCTCTAGTCCTCAGTCCCTCGATCCTGGGAAAAAGATTGAGTGTATTCATCCTATCCGCACCTCTTACTATCTTATACATTCTGTCAGGTTCCCCCTCAGTCTGCTATGCTCTGAAGAAGAAAGTTCTAACTTATCCAACCTCTCCCTATAACTCAGACTGTTGAGTCCTGGCAACATCCTTGTAAAGTGACTTCAACGGATAAAGGAGCAGCCCTCCAAAAGCTTGTAATTTCAAATAAACGGGTTGGACTATAACCTGATATCATGTGACTTCTGAGAAGGTTAGTAAGTAGGAAAAACAAGTTAAAAAACTGAAAATAGAAAAGAAAGAGAAAAAGCAGATGGAGGGGCCAACCTTCTCTGCCACCACCATTTTGTGCATTGTTAAGAGCTTCCCATTAGTTGAGAGAAAGCCTAACTTTACCAATCCATGACAGATAAATGTGTCTCTTGGTTTGTGTTTACCTTGTCTGAATCCTTTCATTCTTACCCCTGTTTCTAATAGTTTCTAATCTGGGTGTGTTTTCCCCCTTCCAGCTCCACCTCTCACTTTTATCTTAATGGAGACTGCTTCATGTACCTTCCTGTACTTGTGCTGCCTGGAGTTCCTGGATAGTAGCCAGTTTCTTAATCAAATATAATTTAGTATCTCCTGCTAAGCCATTATCCTGACGTCCCTGCTTGATCAGACTC
Organism: Hemiscyllium ocellatum; assembly: GCF_020745735.1. NCBI lineage: Eukaryota > Metazoa > Chordata > Chondrichthyes > Orectolobiformes > Hemiscylliidae > Hemiscyllium > Hemiscyllium ocellatum. Next base: position 79,166,928 of record NC_083411.1, on the reverse strand, counting down.
CAGACATGCTCATGTGGTTTCTGGCATTACACAAATGAATGCATGGAAACATACTGTATTAATCTTAACAAATAATTTTCATAACTCATTGTGAACACTAATTTATTCAATTATGAACGTCAGATTAGTTCAGTGCATGACAACTAATATAATTTTAAGTTTTTTTTTGTTCAGTAGTTCACTTTCTTTGATTTGTAATATAATCTGAACATTCATTTTTTGAGTTGAACCAAGTAGTGTGCTAGGCCATTTCAGAGGGCAGATAAGAGTCAACCACATTGCTCTGGCTCTGGAATCACATGAAAGGTAGACCAAGTAAGGACAACAGATTTATTTTTTTCTCAAGAACAATAATGAATCAAGTGTTTTTTTTCTGACAATCAGTGATAACCTCTTGGGCACCATTGCTGAAACCAACTTTCAATTTCAGACCTTTATTTATAAAATTGAAAACCCACCATGTGCCGTACTGGGATATGAACACACGTCACTGGAGCATTATCTAGAGTCTTAATTACTCACCCAGGCACATTAACATGACCCCACCCTCTTCCCCTAAAATATTTTAGTAATTTACATTTCTTTCTGCCTTTATAGACTTTGCAATCATGTATTCATTGTAACACCTTCTTTATTTAATCACTACAACCCAGAGGGAAAATCCAGTGAAAAGGGAATACTTGAAAATTAAACTATGGTCGTGTTGCTGCTTCAATTTTAAGCATACAACATGAGTTGTATCTTGTTCCATTTGTCAGTTTTATTCGTGTTTTCTTCTTGGATGACCTTTCCCGATGAAAATAACCCTTCATCTGCCCATGGTCCAGCCAGTAACAATGTGCTACATACTGGCACTCCAGCATTGTGCCTGCTTGCACATTGTAAACTGTGACTATTTTGACAAACTGCTTCACGTCATTTTCCATGCCTGGCCACTGTATTTTGATTCTAAGTTTTGCATAGTACCAGACACTACAAGTGACTCTGATGATCTAGTGTCACTGTGTAGGCCGAAGCTTTTATGATATTTCAAGTTTGCTTCCTCTGGCAACACATTTCCCAACATTATGTTGTATAGCAATGTCCATCTTGGATGGGAAATACTTCCAATTTCCAGCTTCAATTCTCTGCCTGATGATATCCAATGTTGAGCTTTGTCTGACTGTCTAATGTAGTAGTGCACCTCTGAGAACAATACTTTGCTGCACTGTTTTAATTTGTTTCCATTGTCCATCACTATTCAACCACAAAAGACTTATTAATTTCCAGTAATAAGCAATGTTCATCATAATCAGCTACACAAGTAGAGTTTACTGAGAATGCAGGTAAAGATTAAGGGGCTTTTATGGTGTAGTAACAATTCCCCAGCCTTTGCATCAGAAGCCAAAGGTTCATGTCCCATTTCCTCTATAGGTATGTATTAATACAGAGGAACCTCAATTATCAAATGGACATGGGTGAGGAGTATTTCATTCGGTTAATTGAATGCCGGATAATCGAATGCCGGAAAACATAGCCGAGCATAGGGACTTTGGATCTTGTTCAGATAATCTAAAATTTGGTTAATTGAATGCTGGATAATCAAGGTTCCTCTATATATCTGAACAGCTTGATGAAAATATCTACAATTAAAGGTAAGTAAGGAGCATGCTGCAGACAACAACACATGAATTATTTAAGCAATTGTTCAATTGTAATCTCTTATACGTTTTGTTGCTATGCAGTCTGATTGGCTGCCAATTAATGTACTTATAACTAATCATAATAGGGCCACTGTGACAATTTTTCGCATTATTTCGTTTGCGTTTTATTATTTTGGAACTGTATTTTTCGTAAACATGCAAATGTCTGTTATCCAACCGAGGCTTAAACTGAGAAAAGTTATATTAATTATTAGAAATTGAACACAACCAAGAAAAGGAGCTATTTGAAAAATTATTGGACCTGCTGTGGTTCAACGGACTTTCAATCTGTCCCACTCATGTCAATCAGAAATTCTAAGAGGGAGCATTTCTTGAATATAGACTGCTCTCATTACCAATGCTTCATCTGACTTTGTGCAGCCTTCCAGAATATATCATTAGAATTATGTCACCCAAAGGAACTACAAATGACAGATGACTACAAACTATAGATGACTCTTTGTATCATCCTCACCACTTGCCTTCCCACTATTTTTGAGTCATTTGCAAGATTTACTACAGTATATTCACTTTCCTCATCCAAATCATTAATATATGTTGCAAATAATTGTGTTCCCAGCATCAATTTCTGTGGCGCTCGACTATTTACAGGTTTCAGCCTGAAAACGTCTCCCTTATTCTATGAGTTAGCCCATCTTCTATCCATGCTAATATTGTACCTCCAACACCTATCAAATGCCTTCTGAAAATCCAAATGAAGAACATCTATTGCTTCCCTTTTATCTATCTTGCTTGTTATATCCTCAAAGAATTCTAATAAATTTGTCAGGCAAGATTTCCCCTTTATGAAGCATTGTTGATTCAGCTTGATGATATAGAAAGGCCAACTTTGGGGCACTGCATACAGTTCTGGTTGCCCTGCCATAGGAAGGATATCATTAAATTGCAGTGGAGTGCAGAAAAGATTCACAAAGATGTTGCTGGGACTGAAGGGTTTGAGTTATAAGGAGAGACTGGATAGGCTGGGACTTTATTCACTTGAGTGCAGGAGGTTGGGGGTAATTGTTCGGAGGTTTGTAACATTATTTGGGGCATAGATAAGGCGAACAGCAAAGATCTTTTCCTCAGGCTTGGGGAACTCAAAAGCAGATGGTAGAGGTTTAAGGTGAGAGAGGAAAGATTTAAAAGGGACCTGAGGGGCAACGTTTCCACATAGAGAGTGGTCCATGTGTAGAACGAACTGTAAGAGGAGTGTAGATGCAGGTACAGCTACAACATTTAAAAGATATTTTGACAGATATATGAATAAGAAAGGTTTAGAGGGATATGGGCTAAATGCAGAGACTAGTTGAGTTTGGGAAACTTGGTCAACATGGATGGGTTGGACCAAAGGATCTGTTTCCAGATCCTTTGCTGTATGACCCTATAACGAGGCTTTCGGTTTTCTAAAGGTTTTCCTCTAGTTGAAAACAGAATGAATTTGCTTTGTAAATCTCTTTGTAGAATTGAATTTGAGAGTCTCTAATGGAAAATCCCCGAGTACCTTTAGTTGATTATTCTACTTGGACACTCGAAAGTGTATGGTTTTTGTTCATTTCATAATTCATGTCTCTTCCACAATCCTAGGGCTGGAAAACTAATTGAAGTATTTCAGTACCTTAGTCTAAGAAATGTTAAGGGGAATGCAACAATGTCTAATTTCAAATGTTCATGACAGTTTTTGATCTTCTCTCAAATGGATGTGGTCATTTAAAATTTGGCATTATGAACACAAGCCAAAATGTTTTAGACACTGTTTATCTGACAGCAGAGTTGAAGTTCTGTACCATCAGGCATTTTATGTTGATCTGTTTTCTTTTATGTCGTGGAATTTTTTTTATCAAGGGTCTTGGCTTCATGTATAAGAATTTGGAAAATATTTTATGACAAAGAAATGCATCATTTCTACTACTTTAATAATCTGTTTATGCAACTTGATACCTGCACTAAGCTCAATTTGTGTCATTGCATCACTTTTTAACAAAGTTTTACTAAAGTTTTTCACGAGTCCCTTTTAAAAATCTCAAACATCCCCCTTTTCGATTTGTTATTGCGAATCTTAAAATCTGTTCTATTTTAATAGATATTCTGTCATTTGACAATTTTGAGATTCAATACTTTTCCAAAAGTAAGAAAAACAATAATTAAATTCATCAAACATCTGTCTAACTTGCATGGTATTAAAAGTCACGGTGCATCTGAATACCATTTGCAGCTGTATTTATCATGAAAGCTGTTGAAATAAAATGGCAGGCGGTTTTATAAAGAACATGGTCTGAGGTGTTTATATAGGATTAAAAGGAGAACTAGTCATTCACCTTCTCCTCTTGTGTATGCTCGCTAGCACTCGGACTAATTTCCATACACACTTCAAAGAGCTTTTGCTGTCCTGTGGAGAGCAGCTAATGATCTTTAATGTTCTGATGGACCTTGCTCAAGAAGTTCCATAAGTCATTTATAACTTGTTTTAAAATGTCTATTATAGCTACTCTACTGATAAAAACAATAAGGCAAAATTATACTCCAAAAATCATTCCTCTACTTTTCTGAAACTGAAAAGACAGGAAGTTGAAGCACAAAGCAGGTATTCTTTATTCATTCACCCCTAAAATGGGAAACATTTATTGCAAACATGGGAGGTGAGCTATCTTCTTGAAGTTCTACATTTGAACACCAATGGTATTTTCAATTAGGGAATTCCAGGTTTTTGATCCATCTCCAGGATTGATTGATAATTTTGTCCCTGATTCAATATTGTTTCATTTTACATCTCCACTGAAGCTGAAAGATCAAATGTGTCAATTTAGCTCAGGCAATTAATCAGTCATTATGAATAATGTGACAGTAAGTAAGGGTTCCAGCAGTCAAGGGAGGAAGATAATAATGAAAAGGACTGCAGTCTTCAAAGGAGACACCTTATTCTGGGGAATGGCCTTTGTAGCAATGAATGTTCAGAATGTTGCATTACGTGTTTAATGTTGAGGTCAAAGACATCTCTTCCCATTCAGAAATGGACTTGGAGTTTGAGGGGGAGCAAAATGTTGCTATGGTCTACGTTAAAATCTATTACAGAAACAAAACAAGGATACTTTTCTTGGAGAATTGTTGGAGGTTAGGGTCCAAACTAAAAACGTCAAAGATTCTAGAGAATAAATAAATATTGGCACCTACCCTACCCCTGAGACCACCTACACCCTCTACACTTGACCACTTCCCCATCCCCAGAACATGATACCCTGCCCTGACTTTCCAAGCTCCTGACCTGACCCTCTCCTTTACACCACCACTGGACCTGACCCACCTTGTCCAGCTGATACCCCATCACCAGTTCAAAATAATGTGCCATCACTGCCCAGGACCTAACCCAGTTCTCCCACTGCTAGCTCTGAATCTCCCTTCCCCTGCTCCAGAAACTATATCGCAAACTGGACCCCCCCACCCCCCACCACCACCCCCCTCCACTTCTTATCCTGCTCCGTCCTTTCGGACCTGACCCCCATCTGCTTCACACTCTCCAAAACTGACCTCCAAATTATCCTCGGAATCCAACATTCAACAAGGTGTCCAAAAAATGCGAGATGAAAACCAGAGTGGGTACCCGGCTCCTTGATCTCCATGTTCTTTTGACCAAATAGTATCGCAGAGAAAATCCATGGTCAACAGCTGCTTGCATTTCTTGTCCTAGCATTGACACCTGGAATGTTTGAAATCCTCACAATCATCATGACAACTCTCTGACACATTTGCAGACCTCTCATTAAGCACAGACGTACACTGCAGAGTGCAACAGCAATTAACATTGAGGCACTTTGCGGTTTATACAGGTATTCCGTACATGGATTGGATCAGGCTGCATCTCAGGGCTGGTTGCTCGTTCACACTTGGTGCCTATCTACATGACTGCACCACCCATGCCTTGCTTTGCCACTTAATGCAATCTCACTAGGCAGAGAGGCCTCTGGGATGTCCTGAGTGGAGACTTGTCACCATGCCTTCAGTCCTGAATCTCTGAGGCGATGGAATCTGATTGTGCATATCTCTCTGACTGACAGAAAAGCTGCTGGACCTAGCTCTCCAAGGCAGCTGCCAAAGTGTCCATTAATGGCAGCTGGACAGTCGCATGATCTTTGTACTGCTGTAGCTTCTGGGTAATGAGTCCCACATACTGTAGCGTGCCATTCCTGTTCCTCCCTGCGCACATGGACAAAGTCTCTTATTGCTGACACAAGCATGTCCATGAGTTCTTCCAGTGCCAATGGGTGGGTTGTTCCATCAATGGCCAGCTGTGGAGGGGTTGCGGAGAGGTGCTCAGCAGATTTAGTCCAACGTCTTCTGATTCTAACAGTCCCACTGAGGTGTCAAGGCTGGCAGGAGCTTGCTGGAGGTAGCCATGCTGTTGTTTCTCCTGAGGTCTCTGTACTCTCACCCTCAAGGAGGTGGCTTTTAAGTGAGCTGGCCATTTCACTGTGGAGATGATGGACATAATGCAACATGATAGAGAGAGGAAGCACTGTTGCCAATGGTTGGAAGTGGTATGTAATGAATGACACTGCTGGAGGGGTGAAATTTGAGAGTGAAGAGTGGTATTTGCTCAAGTGCAATAGCATGGATGTATCAGCATCCTCACAGGAGCAGTCCCTTTAGCTAGGGTCAAGATTCCTTCCTTGCACAAGGTGCGAAGCCTAAGGTCAGGCACCTCTGCTCCCATGATAGTTCTCTCTACCTTGTTATAGGATGTCTTCTCCTGTAATGAGAGAAAGGGAAGTACCGAGTGAGGTCAAAGTGGGTGGCACAGCTATTAGTATAAGCACAGGAGGATGAAACTGGTGAGGTGCCCCAAGTCACTGAGTAGGCTGCACAGAGGAGCATGGAGGGTCCGTGGTCTGGGAGGTTGGGGTTGATTGCTGGTGAGGGAAGATGTTGAAGATCATTGACCTTCTTACGACACTTCTGGCTGTTCCTCCACAGTGTGGAGATGGCATTTGCCTGAATGGGTCACCTCCGCTTAAGCAACCAGGATCTGGTGGCATGGCCTCACCTACTGTTCCTCCAGGAAAAGGACACCAGCACCTTGACTACGACCCCCAGATCCCTGTCAGAGAATGACAGTGCCATCTTCGCCAACTCTGATGTCTTCTAGAAATGTCCTTGATCGAGTAGGGCAGCTTTGAAATGCCACTGCTTGTTCTGGTGCACATTGGCCTGCTAAAGATGGCACGGATGCAAAGTTTATTGGTCTTTAGATGGATATCTGTTGAATGGTGAATTGTTCTGGAAATGCAGTGTGGTAGAATGCAGCCAGAAGCGGGCATTACAGATATCATAGGTGTACAGTAGATAGTTAATAAGACAAGTTTCTGAAGATACAGTAGAAAAATGTACTAGCCGTCAGGATGAAAACCCAACAAAAATATAATGGAACTCACATTTAGATTTTTTTTAAAAAAGTAAGATTCAGTTCTTTGTAGCTCTGAGGAATGAGGGGCTAAAGCAGACTGGGAAATTACATTGAAAAATATAATGGCAAAGATGACATGATGGACATTTAAAGAACTAATTCATAATTTGTGAAAAGTCAACATTCTTTTCAGAGGGCAAAAGACTACTCAGAAAATATGATCAAGCCTTGGCAAACAATAAGAATTTAACAAAATATAAAATAAAATGAATAGGCTGATAATATTCTCAGACAGAACAGTAAGCCTCAGTATTGGACAAATTTAGAATTAAAGGAGAACCAAGATATTAGTAGGAAAAGAGTATAATGTATATGGAATATAGCAAGAGACATTAAATCAGATTGTATTTAGCATAGAATCAATTCATTCTGCCCTCAAATATCTTCCTACTTTTCTTCACTTAAATCCATCATTCAGCCTCTTTCACATTCACCTTTCGAGATATTTCCTAAACAACCTATTCACAGATCTTATTACATATCACTGTGGCAGAGGGGACTTGAACCTGGACTTCTTAGGTTAGAGGTGGTGACACTACCTCTGTGCCACAAAAGCCTGACTTGCTCCTTTAAGTTTCCCCTTAAATTATTTGTTTCAGTTGTGACAATTAGTCCCAAATATGCACCCATTCTTGAGTAAAGGAGCTACTTTTGAATTCCCAGCTGGATTTATTGGTGACTATTTTATATTGATAGCCTCTCATTATGATTTCTTTTCTTTGCATCTGCAGTCTGTAAATAAAACCTTTTAAAATTATTAAATTGTTAGATCATTCATCAGCCTTAATTTTGACAAGAAGGGGAAAAAAAAAAGAAAGAGAATGAAAGAAATCTGTGAATTCTGACCTGATTTCTGTTGTCACCCATTTCTAGGACTACTTTGAAAATCTCCAGTGGCTTAATATTCTTTTTAATATTTGACAACCCAAACCACCATGCAGTGACCTGAATATCATCCTCTAACTATGGTTCAAAACGTGTTTATAAAACAATTCTATCCTTCAAAGAAAGGCTAATGATTATTTTGCTGCTTCTGTGGTCTTGTTCAACAAAATGTTTGACGTTTGATGTACTTGCATTCCAAGATTACTTTTATTCCTACACCTCACTCCAACTTCAAGCTCCCAAGTAATAATTAGCTTCGTTATTCTTCCTGCCAAAGCTGCAACATCAAATTTATTTGTTGAATTTCATTTACCAACTTTTTCCCCATTCCTCAAGTTTACTAATGTCCTGCAATTTATCGCAATCCTCCTAAGTATTGACGAACCCCACAATGTGATGTCATCTACAAATTTAGAACTTGTGTTTATGATTCCATTGGTGTAGCCTGTGAACAGCAGACCTTGTGGAACTCCAATTCCTCGCTCCAGCCCTTGAATTTGAAACTGCATCCTTGCTATACACAGACATTTGTAGAGTAACTGCAACAAATGTTCTAATGGTGGGAGTTTTAGCATGTATACATAAACATCTGCTAGAGGGGCGGATAGAGAATTGTGACAATCAGCATGCACTCCACACATACTATTTTCAAGATTCATCCAATGCCCATTTATAAGGTCACATGACTGTATTTTTTTAGCAACAGTAAATAGACCAATGATCATTATTTCATGGATTGTCCATTGTTTACTAGTTTGTTAGTGCTGTAGTGATTGCGATGAGGTCAGCCAGATGGGCCTTATAGAATATATGTTTCCTGACTGGGGCTGTTAACCTGGTCCAATCAGAGAGCCTTGGCTGACAGATAGAAACAGGAGTGTCACTCTAAGAGACCTGGATCAGTGTCAAGGACTCTCCATGTGTAAATAATGATGACTCGGTGATGGGATACCAGCCTCTGTGGAGTTATTTCAACTGCATTGCTTGTTCTGGCTGCTGATACAATTCTACATGTGCCATATGCTTTCTTTAGTGATTCAAGTTACAAACGTCCATTGGGAGTGGTGTAGTATGTGCTAAATGGCTTTAAAATGTCTGAACAAACCAATTGCTCTCAGAGATGGGAGAATTCCTCATGGGGTGCAGCATGGTTGAGAAAATTAACAAAATCCATAAAGAATGGAAAAGCTACTGGAAGAGGGAAGACGCGAGTGAAAAGGGCTCTCAGGGTGCTCAGGAGCAACTCTCCCACCCAAACATTATCGGGAAATGTTCTGTGAGCTGTCTGTTCTACACAGAAACCTGTTAATTGTTCCAAACAAACATTAAGACCACAGTAAAGACTATAGGGACTCCATGATTTGTGAACATCTGACTTACGAATGTTCATATTTACGAATACCATCCCGTACAGGGGGTATTATTTGAAAATTTTGACATATGAACATTTCCTAGCTATTTTATATTGTTCTGCATTATGTTCCAGCTGTGTGCAAGTTGACTTGTGAACAGACTCCAGAATGAACTGGTTTGCAATTGAGGACTGCTTGCAAACTGCCTAAAGCTGTGAAGGTAACCATGGCAGTGAACTTTTTTACATCTGTCTTCTTCTTGGATGGTTTTGGAGGTATTGCTGCACCTCACAGTTTGGCATCCACTGATCTTTCAGAGATGTCTACCAAATAATAATTAATTACATTTAATTCTTTCTTACCAGAGACAAGCAGGTAGTGTGAGGACTTCACGAGCACTGCATACTTACTGTTGTGCTAGGTACTATTGACTGCACACACATAACATTGGACCAACTGTATATCAATACTACCCTACATCCGAACCAGCAGAAAATCTACTCACTCAGCAAACAGGAGGTATGTGCCGTTAGGCACAGAATCATGTACATCAATGGTCAATATCCTGGTAACAGTTCTGATGCCTTCATCCTGTGCTATTGTATCTGAGCTATCACAGGCATTTGGAGGTTGTTGAATAGGCATCAAGGGTCATCCACTGACAATCTGATTTTTGACCCAAACAGGAATGGGTAGTATGCTTAAAATGAAAGAAATGCTGTCACATGAAATGTTATTATCACCAGGTTACCGAAGCCAGGCCTCTTTAGATTTGACTGTGATATGAAAGATCCCTGCAGTACTCAGCAATGTGAGTGATAGCAGTTTCTGGGCTGGTATATTCTACACAGGATTACAAAAAAAAAGTGCCATCTTCTTATAACCATTATTCCATGAGCATCTGAAGTTCGGAAGTATGTGGCACTAAAATAAGACCAATTGAAGGAAGAAGAATGGAGGAGGAAGCCAAGCCAGCACTTTCTGTGAAAAATACTTCAGCGTGCAAATGAATAACAGCAACCCTAGTTCCTCACTCACCCAAAGTCCAATGTCATACATTCCCTGTTACTTCCCAGGATCACACTATCTGCTTGGCCACGATGCAAAAATTAAATCTATTGCAAACTGAGCAATGAAAATCAAATATGTAAATGTAATCATTCCATGTTTAATTTAAGAAATCATCCATATGCTTTAGCACATTCCCTTACCACATGCCTTCTGCGTGTTTACATCTACTCCATTGTTCCAAAAAAGTGCTGTCCAGTTACTGCAGCATGTGAGGAAGAACTTAGACTTTCATTGAAGTATTTGGATGGCTATGAATCACGAGCTTATGCAGTTCTGTGTCTAAATAGTGCTGGACTCCTCCATGCTTGGTTCCATTGACCACAGGCTTTTTAGCAAGCTTTCCAATTCAACAATGCATTTGATACACATACACCTCAACATTCTTTCGAAAGTTGCGCTGTTGAAGTGCTCATTTCAGTTTGCAGGTGCAGCCTGACCCTTCTGTAAATTAACACACATGCTATCATTTCCCCAAAGTTTACACCCCAACTTTACTGCCTTATCACACCCCAGGATGCCCATCTCCCATCCCCACCCCCCGTCCCTGAGTTTGACCTTCAATATGAAGAAAATGTCAGTATCTGAGCTGATGGTTGCATGTGTGGAACCATGTGACAGTGCTGTGTCATTGTCATCACTCTTGTTGCTGCCACACTGCCTGATAAGTTTGCAGTTGTGTGGCTTCTGAAGGGAAAAAGGCACAGAATATGGTTAAGACATGAAGAAGGGTGGAAAATAAGGTGCATGCTTGGACAAACTTTGTGGGTTTTAAATAAGAGCACTGTATGGCAACGAGGGACATGCATGACATGAAGCATTAGAAAGAAGAATCAATTTTTGACAATTTCAGCCCAATTGCTGGCGATGGCCTCAACAATGGGAATTCTAACAATGTGGCTTGTTTAGATGATATCGTTACCCTAGCTGAAAAGTAGGTAGCGTGTGGAGGCTGTGAAGTACGGATGTGTGTGGCAGAACTCTGAAGTAAGGTAAAACAAATGAATATATCCTCCTTGATTGAAATTGCTAGGAGTGAAAAAATGCAGAATGATGATTTGTGCCGTGCAAGTAAGACTAATGGTAGGATGTGGCATTTGAAGTTGCAATTCCAGATCTTATTCATGTAAGTTCATTGAGTGACTTGTGGCACCATATCCAAGTCCATGGGGTTAGACATTGATGTTGACCATTATGACTATATTGTTCCACATTTTGAGCATCGAGCTAGAGGGTCTCTGCCCCCTGTCAACTTGGGATGTCCTTTTTCATTTTGACCAGCTGTACCAAGGCCTATAGTGCAGCATCTGAAAACCACATCAGATTCAATTTCTACATCCCTCAGTGCCTACTCCAGCTGCAAGATGCCTCTCGTTTGAAACGTCCAGTCTAGAGTTAAATGATCAAACTAACTTTAATCATGGATACAAACTATTGATTTTTGACCCCATGCTGTTGTGCGTGGATAATGCTCAGCACTGTCAGTACTGGCTATGGGCAGGAATCACTCCAGTAAGCTGACGACATGCTGCCTGGATAACTCTGAACAGTGGAGTTCCTGGTGCTGCACAATCCCTGTGTTTGATTTGAGGGACTGTGTAGATCAGACTGTAGGATGCCATTATAAACATTATCAAGACGGATCAAAACTCTGACAGGACTATTGTTATCAATACCTATTATAACTAGCTAGTTGAATGACTGAGCTCTGACAGCTCATCCACACACATCCATACTTCACAGCCTCCACACGCTACCTACTTTTCAGCTAGGGCAACCATATCATCTAAACAAGCCACATTGTTAGAATTCCCATTGTTTCGGCCATTGCCAACAATTGGACTGAAATTGTCAAAAATTGATTCTTCTTTCTAATGCTTCATGTCATGCATGTCCTTTGTTCCTTTTCCACTAATCTAACTTAAGGTAGGTCACGCAATGCATTTGGGTGGGAGACACCTGTAACATTTGACCATACTCTTCTCTGTGAGACTGAATCAGGCATTCAGTGGTTGTCACCATCCAGGAAGTCTCCTCTGAATATAAGGCCCTTATATTGAATGAAGAAACTTTAGTTAGTGAAACCTGATTCTGAATCTAATGTTTACAGGGTCCGCTGTTCAATTTGCAGATGGTCCAAATGAAATAAATCTCGTAGACATCGACCAACACATTACAAAAACTTAGATGATATCAAAGGATGAGATCAAACCATTACTACAATGTGATTTGGCACTTAAGTTTACTTTATCTTCATTGTCTGATTCCATTTTATGTCAAGAACTGATATAGAAAGATAGAAAATAGGAGCAGCAGTAGGCTATTTGGACCTTCAAGGCTGGTCTGCTATTCAATATGATCATGGCTATCATCCAACTCAGTACCTTGTTCCCATTTTCTCTCTATACCATTTGATCCCTTTAAAACAAAGAAATATATCTAACTTCTTCTTGAAAATATTCAATACTTTAGCCTCAACCACTTTCTGTGCCAAAGAATTACACAGGCTCACTGCTCTCCAGGTGAATACATTTCTCCTGACATAAGTGACCCTGCATCCTTAGGTTGTCACCTGTAGTTCTGGACTCCCCAGTCATTGGGCAATCCTGCCTGTGTTTACCTGCCTGATCCTGTTCAAATTCTATAGGTTTCTATAATTTCCTCCTCACTCTTCTAAACTACAGCAAATATAGTTCTAACTCTCTTGTTACAGCGGTCCTACCATCCCAAGAATCAGTCTGGTAAACCTTTGTTGCATTTCCTCTACAGTGAGAAAATCCTTACTCAGATAAGGAGACCAAAACTGCACACAGTACTTCAGATGTGGTCTCATCAATGCCCTATTTATTTGCAGCAAGACGTTACTGCTCCTGTAATCAAACCCTCTCGTAATGAGGACCAACACACCATTTGCCTTCTTTAGTGCCTGCTGCACCTACATTCTTATTTTCAAATGACTGGAGTACAAGGGCATCTAGGTCTCCTCTTTTCCAATCTATTATCACTCAGATGATAATCTGCCTTCATGTTTTAGCTGCCATAGTGGATGACTTTACATTTATCTACATTATGTTTCACCTGTCATGCATTTACCTCTCACCAACTTGGTCAAACCAACTGAAGCATCGCTGCATCCACTTCACAGGTCACCCACCCAACAAGTTTCATGTCATCTACAAACTTGGAGAGATTATATTTAGTTGCTTTATCAAAATCTTATATATAGTGAACAGCTGAGTCCAAGCACCCTGTGGTACCCCTTCTAGTCACTGGCTGCCACTCAGAAAATGTGCTGTTTATCCATTCTCTTTGTTTCTTGTCTGTCAACTTGTTCTCTATTTATATCAGTACATTATCCCCAACTTGAGTAAATATTTGTATATTTGTTTGTGTCACAACTCACTGGGATAGCACACTGGAAATCAAGCCACAATATTCTCAAAGTCATCACAAAAGTTAAATATTTTAAAATTAATCCAGAACTTTCCTTAATTTTGATTTATAGAAAGCACAGATCAGGTGTCTGTACTGAATTTTTTGTTTACAAGTGATTACACTCCATGTACAAGTAAACAAATATAAACTGGTAACAAATAGCACTACTAATTAAAATTCTCATCTCTCCTAAACTCCCCACACACAGATATACAGATGTACAGGCAAATGCAGGGCTCCAAAGGAAATACAGAAAAACAATACAGCAACTTTGGCCATAAGTTCTCTCAAGTTGGTTCTCGCTACTCTAAACATTTCTGACTAGCTTCCCCACTCCAACTACATCCATGATGTGCAAGACGTAGAGGGTGTCTGGTCCCTTTAACATGTCTTGATTTATCAATTAAAAGCCATTGCTTACTGCAATTGTTGAAGGAAAGATTCATTGTTTTTATTCAGGTGTATAGCGAGTTTTGACCACAGGAAACAGAAAGACAGCACCTGAGTAGATAGAGATCAAAACCTTTCTCTATTTTTTGTTCCCTGCCCCAAGCTATTCAGTTACCTACCAACACCTTATGGTTGTTGTTAGGCAAAAGACTTTGTCATTGACAGATGGTCACTAGTCCATTGACCAATCAACTTATTGTCATCCAGTTGCATCTGTACACAGAAACTCTGGAGCTCCAAATTATCTACAACCATGCAGTTACTGCTAGCTCAAATGGTTATTTACATGATCAGAGTCAGGAACGTGGTGCTGGAAAAGTACAGCTGATCAGGCAGCATCCAAGGAGCAAGAGAATCGACGGTTCAGGCATAAGATCTTCAATAGAAATGAGGCTTGTTGGCTGGAGGGTGGAGGAAGGGGCGGTGTTGGGGAAGGGGTGGTGATGCTGAGAGATAAATGAGATGGGGGTGGGGCTGGGGAGAAGCTAGCTGAGAATGCGACAGATGGATGAAAGTGCAGGAGTAGGCGATAGGTCGGAGAGGAGGGTGGAGCAAATAGGTGGGAAAGACGATGGACAGGTCAAGACAGCTACCTTCCCCAGCCCCACCCCCATTCTATTTATCTCACAGCCACTCCCCCAGCCCATGAGCCTCATTCCTGATGAAAGACTTATGCCTGAAACGTCAACTCTCCTGCTCCTCGGATGCTGCCTGATCTGCTGTGCTTTTCCAGCGCTAGACTCTCAACTTTGATATCCAGCATCTGCAGCCCTCATTTTCTCCTGGTTGTTTACATGATGCTTGTCACAAGTGTCAAATTACTCGTGTTTCAAACCATGTAACAATCGTTTAAAACATTGGTTTCAAAACAGTTCTTTTCCATTTCAGTCTACAATTTTCAAAAGCACAAAAATAAAAGGTGCTCAAGAAAAATCAAAGTATTATGTTTGCTGGAAATCTGAAATAAATGCATAGAATGCTGGAGAAGCTCTATTAGTCTGGCAGCATCTTTGGGGAGAGGAATAGCATTAGTATTTTGAGTCTGGTATGTGTTTCATTGAATTAGTTATGAGGAATAACTGATGGTTCACTTACAGTCAAAGAAACAGATGCTAAATAGATATATTTTCAAACTGTTTCTTGAAGTTTGAGGTATTATTGTAACATGGAACTCTACAAATAAATGCCTTTCTAGACTTGGACATAGAATATTAAGGGAAGTTTCTAGTATTAGTATATGTGTGAAGAAATGGCTTGGGTCTGGAAGTGTATGGAGAAAGCAATCTACTCTGCCAGGCACAGTATGTCCTTACTTAAATGTGCTTCTGAAAATTGTGACTTCAAACGAAATAATTTTGTGAGTGGTAGTTTCCCATATCAGTGTAAAATTTGAAGAATGATTTTATCACGTCTTCATTATTAGGAAAATGTTATGCCTGCAAGTTGATTTTTTTTTACACACTGGCAAATCTCTAAATCACTAAATGGAATAGCTTCTCAAATAAATGTTAAAATGTTTTATATTTTAAAAAATGGAACCAGATTAATTTAGGATATCTGCTCAGCATGGATGAGTTGGACCTAAGGGTGTGTTTCCGTGCTGTACATTTCTAAGACTCTATGATTCTAAAAACACAACCCCAATCTCTAGTGAAAATTTAAAAGTGCTTTTCGCACCACAGTGCCACCAATACTTTAAAAAGCTCCATGATTGTGAAATGTATGAATAACGATGCTGCAGAAGTGCAGAAGGCGCCCTTCCCCATTTATTTATTGTCTCTGGATTCAGGTCACTTCAAGTAATGTTCTATTTTAAAGCAATTCACTCATGAAACTCATCATGGTAGATAAACTAACCCTCCTTTATGACAAAGGAATAACAGTGACTATTTTTATCTCAGAATGACTGCTCCGCCCATGTCACGGCAGCTTCCTCCATGGTCCATGTCATAGGTACCAACATTCAGGAAGCATCCACTACAGAGTAGGAGCTTCACATCCATAGTACTGTTGTAAAATGCTGCAGTGCAATCCCAGAAAAATCCCACAGGAATGCAAACACTCACTGATTTCTAAATTGATGTTCCGAAGCCCAATTAATACTGTAATTCAGCAGCACATAGGACCATGGCATTAAAATGATCCTCACTACATTCAACAAGACTACAAGCACCATTGCCTTGCCAACGATAAACCAAAACAACATAAAATGAGGTAACTTCAATAGAGGACTTTAATATAATTGGGCATATGATTTTTTTTTCCCCCATTTTTGCCTAACAACGTTATGATTGCAAGTATATCAGCTGGGGTGTTAATCAGTGTAAATGCTTTGTTGGTGAATGCAAAACAGGGTTTTGGACAACAAAGCCAACCCACCTGAAAGATGCTGAGAACATTATGCTGTCAGGAAACTGACGTTTTGCATCCCACTCCATTATGTTTCCCTGCCCGTCCTTCTGTAGGCTCCAGGCATCCCAGAAAGATTCACTGAATAGTTTGAATCACTTCCAATGGAGAAGAACATTCCTGAATTCCTTGAAGATGGTGTCAGCAATCTGGGAAACACAGAAGTTTATCTGAGGTAAGAAAAGATAGTGAAGTACATCAAGAGGTTAAAAAAGCAAACAGTGAATCCATCAAAAGAAATAGATGAAAGCTGTTGTTTAGACTTATGACTGTAAAGAACGTGAAGAAACTATATCTTCAAAAATTAAATGAAACAAGAATTCTATTGCCCCCTATAAGGATGTGGAGGAGACAAAGATTGGATGCTAGAGGACTAGAATTTGTGATTTTTGAAAATTTAGTAAAACCACTGGCATTGACACCCTGACAAGGACATTTATCAATTCATAGAAGATTCTACTTTAACTCCTTGTCAAGCAAACATCACAATTTATTAATTAGTTTAGTGTTAGGGGATTGATGCTTATATTTGAATTGACAGGCTATGATTTAACAACAAGCTGAGATTAAGATTTGTATTTAAACCACCATCTCCCATCCACCCTTTCTTGCAGTAAAAATACAAAGTGCTGGGAAAAGTCGAAAGGCCAAACAGCATCAAATGGGAGAAACAGAGATCACTTGGCCTGAAGTACTGGTTTGCACTGTTGGAGCAGTGCAGACTGCCATTGTACCTCTGGGGATTATAGCATCTCGGACACAACAGACTCAGTGTGGAGTTGCCTGGGAAATTGAAGATTCTGATGAACAACTTCCCTGTGTCTGGTACCCACTGATATCAACCCTCCATATTGGAGAATTTGGAGGGTTCTGCTTCCATTAATTTAACAGTTCCCAACCAAATGTTCAGTAAAGTGCAGTGTAATTCCTGGGTAACTATGAAGCTGCTCTTCCCCTGGCTCTTACACCCTTTCCCCTGCCAACTGTCACCCTGGCAGCTACCTGCCAGCCCTGCACATCTGGACTCAACTCAATTTCACACCCCAATCCAACCAGAACACCGCAACCCAGCGCAATTCAATATCACACCAACCCCATCCCGTATGACCCAACACACTCTACATCATTAGCCTGAAACCGTTCCAGCTTGACAATCTTTCTACCTGGCTCCAAACCTCCCCACCTAATGACCTTAGCAACTCCCCTTCACAAGCCCCCAGTGCTTTACCTGACATTCCCAGCTGGCACCAATATCCCCCTTGCCCACTGGCTCTGACATCCTCCCCTCTTTGTCTGCTGCTGCTGAAGGCACCAAAACCAACAGGTAACCCTCTCTGGCCTACCTAAAGAAGTCCAGAAAATCATCTAGCTGCTGATCTATCTGATACCTTGGCAGCCAGTGGGATGGAATGGCCACCATTCCTTCAGAACACAGATGCCACTCCAGCAGGTGACTCAGTTCTGTTCCATCTTCCCAGGTCATCCTTAGTCTGTGCCTGTACTTGGCTTCAGTCATCAGGAGGAAATAACAATGAGGGCAGCGTACTCTTGGCTTTCTCAGTATCCCAGTGTGAATCTTCTGCTGCAACTTCTTCATATGTAGGCTGTTTGGTATCCACTAGGAGAATGTGAGGACTGCAGATGCTGGAGATCAGAGCTGAAAAATGTGTTGCTGGAAAAATGCAGCAGGTCAGGCAGCATCCAAGAAGCAGGAGAATCGACGTTTCGGGCATAAACCTGAAGAAGGGCTTCTGCCCGAAATGTCGATTCTCCTGTTCTATGGATGCTGCCTGACCTGCTGTGTTTGGTATCCACAGCAGATTTCTGTTGATCCTGAAATTGCTGATGCCTTTGTTCTTTTCAATGCATTGATGCTATCCTTGCATTCATGCCAAAGGGACAATAGAATCTGGAAAAGAATGTATCCTTTTATTTTTCTGTATTTTCAATTGTGGACTGAAATTGGAAAATGACTATTTTAATAAAAAAGAAGAACAAGGATTATGAAAGGGATTACTGCATTTAAAAAAAAAGGTTATCAATATTCATTGTAAATGCTATTAAAAGCAGACCTTTTATTAACTGGCCCCTTTGGGACCAGGAATGTGTCAGTTGATCAAAAGGTCCACATAATCAATGTAGAATGCACATCAAGTAATAGAAATGTAATGCAGAGTGTACACGTCTCTGCCTTACTTTATTTACAACATAAAACACTCAAATAACAATGCAACTTTGTCTTTGATAAAACGTATCTAAGAAGCTGCCTTCTTGAACTACTGTAGTCCATGTGCTGTTGATAAACCCAAAATGCCTTGAGGGAGGGAATTCTAGGATTTTGAATCAGCAACAGTGAAAGAGTAGTGATATATTTCCAAGCCAGGGTGGTGATTAGTTTGGAGGGGAACTTGCAGATGGTAGTTTTCCTTCATTTCTGCTGCTCTTGTCCTTCTTGATGGGAGTGGTCATGGGCTTGGTTGGTGCTGTCTAAGGATTTTAAGTGAATTTCTGCAGCGTATCTTGCAGATAATACACACTACTGCTACTGAGCGTCAGTGGTGGAGGGAGTGGATGTTTGTGCATGTGGTGCCAATCAAGTGGGCTGTATTGAGCTGGATGGTGTCACGGTTTTTGAGTGTTGTTGGAACTGAACTCATCCAGGCAAGTGGGGAGCATTCCACCTTCCTGATTTGTGTCTTGTAGATGATGAACAGACTCTTAGGGAGTCAGGAAGTGAGTTATTCCAAAACAGCTTTGTAGCTTCTAACTTACTCTTGTAGTCACTGTAACTACAGTGAGTTCAGTTGAATTTCTTGTCAATGGTAACTCACATGATGTTGATAGTGTTAACATTATTGAACCTCAAGGGAAACTGGTTAGATTCTCTCTTATTGGAGATGGTCGTTGCTTGGCATTTACATAAGGTGAACGTTACTTGCTATTTGTCACTCCAAGCCTGGATATTGTTCAGATTTCTTTGTGTTGAACACGGACTGCTTCAGTATCTGAGGAGTTTCCAATTCTGGTTGCCCTTCCATGGAAAGGATAGTATTAAACTTGAGAGCTGCAGAAAAGATTTACAAGAATGTTGCAGGAACTGGAGAGTTTGAACTGTAGGGAGAGGCTGGATAAGCTAGACCTTTTATCCTGGGGACCTCGGAGTTGAGAGGTGACCTTACATAGGTTTCTAAAATCATGAATGACAAGGATAAGATGAATAGACAAGGTCATTTTTCCCAGGGTAGGAGAGTCCAAAACTAGAGGGCATAGGTTTAAGGTGAGAGGGAAAAGGATTGAAAGGGTCCTGGAGGCACGTTTTACATGCAAATTGTCAGGCACCTTTGGAGTGAGCTGCCAAAAGAAATGTCGAAGGTGGATACAATTGCAACATTTATAAGGCACATGGATGAGTATGTGAATAGGAAAGGTTGAGAGAGGTATGGGCCAAGTGCTGGCAAATGGGACTGGGCTAGATTGGGATGTCTGGTCAATGTGGACCAGTTGGACCGATGAGTCAGTTTCCGTGCTGTTTGGCTCTATTAGTTACAAATGTATTAAACATTGGGCAAGCATTGGCGAGCTTCACCAGTTCTGAGCCTATGATGGAGGGAAAGTAATTGATAAAGCAGCTGAGGATGTTTGAGCCTAGGACACTACCCTGAGGAACTCCTGTCCTGAAGTTGAGGTGACTGACATCTAACAAACCCACATATTTTCCTATGCGTCAGGTATGACTCCACCAGTGGAGAATGTGCCCCCTGATACCCATTGATTCCAGGTTTGCCAGGGTTCCTTAATGCCACACTTGATCGAATGAGCCTTGATGTGACTGTTCTCTCATGTCAGCTCTTTTATCCATGTTTGAACCAAGGCTGTAATGAGGTCAGGAGCTGAGTGGCCCTGGTGGAAATTGAACCAGGCATCAATGAGCATTTATAGCACTGTTAATGACATTTTCCATCATTTTAATAAGGATTTAGAGTAGACTGATGGGCAGTATTGGCCAGATTGGATTTGTCTTACTTTTTATGTATAGGGCAAATGTCCACATTGTCAGGTAGTTGCCAGTTTTATAATTTAGTGGAACAGCTTGATGAGCGGAGTGACAAGTTCTGGGGCACAAGGTTTCATTACTATTGCCAGAATATTGTCAGGGAGCACAGCCTTTGCAGTATCCAGTGCCTCCAACCATTCCTTGATATGATGTGGAGTCAATAGAATTGGCTGAAGACTGATATGCTGGGTATCACTGGATCATCCATTTGGCCTTTCTGGTTGAAGACTGCAGTGAATACTTCATCCTTACCTTTTGAACCTTTGTGTTGGGCTCTGCCATCATCAAAGATGGAGATATTGTGGTGAACAGCAGGCAATTGCATGAGATAACTTACTGGTATTCATGAAGGGAAACCACCATGCAATTCTCCAAAACGTACACTGCGCTGATTTTCAGTAAAATTCAGTCTTAATGTTTCTTGGGTATTTTTCAAAAGATGCTGTTAAATTTACAAGCTAAGGTTAAACACTGTCATTCTATAATATTTCTGATTGAGAACGTAAGGATTTGAATTCACAATTACCAAAGACTTTTGATTAAAAAAAGACTGAGAGGCTTTTTCATTCATGTGTGCATATTTGAACAGCATTGTTGAATGATTGGAAGTTGAGCCTTGAGCATGAAATGTCAATTTGTGTCATCAAGTGCAAGATTGCACCATATGTTAAGAATCAAAATACCTAAGGGTTACATTGCTATTCATGGGTAGACTGAAAGGTCAGACAAACTGTTAGGCTTTTTATTTGCCTACAAACTGATGTTTATTGTTCAATGTGATGGATTTATTGTTCAATGTGGTGGATTAGCAAAGGTTCCTTTACGAAGACTGCAATTCAGAGCATTTTATTAAGGGTACAGTTGAATGTGAATCATGATAACGTCACTGTATTCAGGGAGAGCATTTGTCTGATCCTGAAGGCACTGGAATATTTCCACTGTGTAGAATTGCTGTTTGTGATAAAATAAATATTTCTTTTAAATTTAGAGATTTTGCTTTCATTGCAGATTCTGGACAGGATTTAACCCTGCTGAAAAGACTGAGCTTACAGCATTGATTTTTTCCAACTGATTTGATGGTTCTTGTATACTCTACAGAATGATATTGTCTCGGGGTGCCTTGTCACATGTTCATCCAGCTGATTGTCGGCCTTACAAGTATTTTATTCGGGCTATGACATTTGGCTTTCAACAGGATGGCTAACAGCACAAGGTCAAACTCCCATCCAAGGTGCAGAATTTGTCTGCATTTAAAATTTCCTGGAATCATGTGCCCTCCCCTCACGTACCAATGCGTGCAATGTGCTCTTTTCATTCTGTCAGGGAGGTGAATGTTCCTGAATTATGTTATTAGTAATTCTTGGTACCCAAAACAAGCAAACAAATACAGAGGAAGTTAGGTTGATAAATATTGTGCTCTAGATAAAAATTTGAATAGACTGATAAGTAACATCATCTGCATTCATAATAAAACATTTATTTTAAAGCATGCCATTGATCACAGATAGTCAAGTGATTTCTGATTATATTCTATGTGGATTAAAAATGGCTAATAAATATATTATTGCAATCAATTTTGATTTCATACTTGGAAAATTGTTTTGTTTCCAAAGCCAAAACCTTAGTGAACATTTTCCATTTATTATAGATAGTTATTTTTACTGACAGTATGCAACTTAAGACCACAGACCATATGACATAGGAGCAGAAATTAGGCCGTTCACCCATCAAGTCTGCTCCGCCATTCACTCATGGCTGATAAAGTTTTTCAACCCTATCCTCCTGCTTTCTTCCCATAGCCCTTGATCCCTTTGATACTCTTGAACCTATTTATCTCATTCTTAACTATACTCAATGACTTGGCCTCCACAGCCTTCGGAGATATCCACTCTCTGGCTGAAGACATTTCTCCTTATAAAAAGGTGTCTTGATTTACATCCATTATTCATTTTGAAAACTCTCAAATATAGCAATAGAACATCAGATCTAGGATTAGGTACACTATTTTGTATCTTATAACTGCTCTATTATTCAAAACTTTCCTTCTACATTATATCCATTTTCCCACCCTTACTTGTATAATTTGATTCTCATTCACAAGTTCTGGTTCCCTCATGAATACAGAAGCAAAGAAAATAACTATCCTTTCCAATTCTGATTCCCATCGAAGATTTCTGCTTCTGAAGTAGGCTGAGAAAACATTTCATGAGGAATGGAGTTGGCAAATAGCATGACAATTCTGTAATAATGTTTTAGAAGTACTTCATATAATGAAAATGATGGAAATGAAGGTGTGGAATATGTTTTCATACATTCTGTCATTAGGACCATACAAAGAATGGACTCATGTTGATGATGTGGAATGGTTGCAATTTATCCTTTTCACTTTTTCTGTGTTGTTAATTGTGGACTGAAATGAGAATATAACCATTTTAAAAACTAAGGATTGTTGAAGGATTGCTGCACATTTTACAAGTAGGTTGGCTAACACTCATTGTAAGTATTGTTTACACAGTTGCTTCATCAGATTGTTGTGCTACAAACATGATCGAACCTAGAGGCTGTGTAAAACTGAAGCTTTGTCTGACAAATGGCTTATTTGTAATCATAGTTATTCATTCACAGACCAATATATTCTGCCTGCCAACAATTAGGTAATGTCTCCAGGGTGACTGAACAATGCAGAGAACAACTGTTTAGCAGAAGCAAATAGACTTCCAGGACAGAAGCAACTGTGATTCGAATCTGCAGTAAAAAAAATCTTAAACCCTAGACTGGTCAGTTTATCTTTCCCTTAACTGATGCTGTAAACTATGGCTCTTAACCAGTAAGCCAGAGACTTCATAATTATGAACCAGCCACCCTGTACCTTCTGCCAGTCAGTAAAAGGTATCTGATGAATGAGAATCATTGAGTTAAACATCCCGATAAGCCAAAAGGATCATTTCAATGGACACTGTTTTAAAACAAAATTCAGCTGCCTTCCCAGACTGTCCATCTGCCCATTCCTGACAGTGCCTGCTTCTTTTTGTATTTGGGCAGTTTGTATGGCCTTTAGAATTTTAACTAGCAGCATGATGTATCAATGATTGATTGTTATTTATCTGTACCTGAGATTTATTTAACTCTAAGAAAGTAATCCTTCTTAACTACAGAAATTTGGTCAATGCTTTCTGTCAACCTTGGTCTAAATGATCAGTAAATAGGGGTATTCTGCGTATTTTATGAAATCTCTAACTTTTGTGATGTCTCCAGGATCTGTGACACTTGATTCCCTGTGCACTATTCCAGTGAGTCCTAAAGGCCTCCTAGAAGTTTGGCAAATTATCTCATCTGAAAAGGTGTTGCTGGTTAAAGTACAGCAGGTCAGGCAGCATCCAAGGAACAGGAAATTCGACGTTTCAGGCCAAGGCCCTTCATCAGGAATGAGGAGAGGGTGCCAGGCAGGCTAAGATAAAAGGTAGGGAGGAGGGACTTGGGGGAGGGGCGATGGAGATGTGATAGGTGGAAGGAGGTCAAGGTGAGGGTGATAGGCCAGAGTGGGGTGGAGGCGGAGAGGTCAGGAAGAGGATTGCAGGTTAGGAGGTCGGTGCTGAGTTCAAGGGAATCGACGGAGACAAGGTGGGGGGAGGGGAAATGAGGAAACTGGAGAAATCTGAGTTCATCCCTTGTGGTTGGAGGGTTCCCAGGCGGAAGATGAGGCGCTCTTCCTCCAACCGTCGTGTTGTTATGTTCTGGTGATGGAGGAGTCCAAGGACCTGCATGTCTTCGGTGGAGTGGGAGGGAGAGTTAAAGTGTTGAGCCATGGGGTGGTTGGGTTGGTTGGTCCAGGCATCCCAGAGGTGTTCCCTGAAGCGTTCTGCAAGTAGGCGGCCCGTCTCCCCAATATAGAGGAGGCCACATCGGGTGCAGCGGATGCAATAGATGATGTGTGTGGAGGTGCAGGTGAATTTGTGGCGGATGTGGAAGGATCCCTTGGGGCCTTGGAGAGAAGTAAGGGAGGAGGTGTGGGCGCAAGTTTTGCATTTCCTGCGGTTGCAGGGGAAGGTGCCGGGAGTGATTAGATTACTTACAGTGCGGAAACAGGCCCTTCGGCCCAACAAGTCCACACCGACCCGCCGAAGCGCAACCCACCCATCCCCTACATATACGCCTTACCTAACACTACGGGCAATTTAGCATGGCCAATTCACCTGAGCCGCACATCTTTGGACTGTGGGAGGAAACCGGAGCACCCGGAGGAAACCCACGCAGACACGGGGAGAACGTGCAAACTCCACACAGTCAGTCACCTGAGGCGGGAATTGAACCCAGGTCCCTGGTGCTGTGAGGCAGCAGTGCTAACCACTGTGCCACCGTGCTGCCCCAACTGTGCCACCGTGCTGCCCCTGGGTTGGTTGGGTTGGTGGGGGGGTGTGGACCTGACGAGGGAGTCACGAAGGGAGTGGTCTTTGCGGAACGCTGATAGGGGAGGGGAGGGAAATATATTCCTGGTGGTGGGGTCTGTTTGGATTTGGCAGAAATGACGGCGGATGATATGCTGTATACGGAGGTTGGTGGGATGGTAGGTGAGAACCAGTGGGGTTCTGTCTTGGTGGCAGTTGGAGGGGCGGGGCTCAAGGGTGGAGGAGCGGGAAGTGGAGGATATGCGGTGGAGGGCATCGTCGATCACGTCTGGGGGATTCTGCGGTCCTTGAAGGAGGCCATCTGGGCTGTACGGTATTGGAACTGGTCCTCCTGGGAGCAGATGTGGCGGAGACGAAGGAATTGGGAATATGGGATGGAGTTTTTACAGGGGGCAGGGTGGGAGGAGGTGTAGTCCAGGTATCTGAGGGAGTCAGTCGGTTTATAGTAGATGTCTGTGTTGAGTCGGTTGCCCGAGATAGAAATGGAAAGGTTTTGGAAGGGGAGGGAGGAGTCTGAGACAGTCCAGGTGAATTTGAGGTCGGGATGGAAGGTGTTGGTAAAGTTGATGAACTGTTCACCCTCCTCGTGGGAGCACGAGGCAGCGCCGATACAGTCATCAATGTAGCGGAGGAAAAGGTGGGGTGTGGTGCCAGTGTAGTTGCGGAAGATGGACTGTTCCACATAGCCTACAAAGAGACAGGCATAGCTGGGGCCCATAC
Source organism: Hemiscyllium ocellatum (assembly GCF_020745735.1). Classification (NCBI taxonomy): domain Eukaryota; kingdom Metazoa; phylum Chordata; class Chondrichthyes; order Orectolobiformes; family Hemiscylliidae; genus Hemiscyllium; species Hemiscyllium ocellatum. The sequence continues at coordinate 79,141,009 of NC_083411.1, read as the reverse complement.
GGGTGCCCATGGCAACTCCTTTAGTTTGGAGGAAGTGGGAGGATTGGAAAGAGAAGTTATTCAGGGTGAGGACCAGTTCAGTCAGTCGAAGGAGGGTGTCAGTGGAAGGGTACTGGTTGGTGCCGTCGGGAAAGGAAGAAGCGGAGGGCTTTGAGTCCTTCGTGATGGGGGATGGAGGTATACAGGGACTGGATGTCCATCATGAAGATAAGGCATTGGGGACCGGGGAAGCAAAAATCATGGAGGAGGTGGAGGGTGTGGGTGGTGTCCCGAACATAGGTGGGGAGTTCTTTGACTAAAGGGGACAGACGTGGAGATGAGTTCGGTGGGGCAGGAGCAAGCTGAGACCGCGGAGATGAGTTCGGTGGGGACATGCAAGTCCTTGGTGGGGACATCCACCGAAGACATGCAGGTCCTTGGACTCCTCCATCGCCAGAACATAACAACACGACAGTTGGAGGAAGAGCGCCTCATCTTCTGTCTGGGAACCCTCCAACCACAAGAGATGAACTCAGATATCTCCAGTTTCCTCATTTCCCCTCTCCCCACCTTGTCTCAGTCGATTCCCTTGAACTCAGCACCGCCCTCCTAACCTGCAATCCTCTTCCTGACCTCTCCGCTCCCACCCCACTCTGGCCTATCACCCTCACCTTGACCTCCTTCCACCTATCACATCTCCATCGCCCCTCCCCCAAGTCCCTTCCCCTAACTTTTATCTTAGCCTGCCTGGCACCCTCTCCTCATTCCTGATGAAGGGCTCTGGCCCGAAACGTCGAATTTCCTGTTTCTTGGATGCTGCCTGACCTGCTGTGCTTTAACCAGCAACACATTTTCAGCTCTGATCTCCAGCATCTGCAGACCTCACTTTTTACTTGAAAATTATCTCATCTGTTGCTTTTCAAATGGAAGAACTGACCTCGCCATTAATGTCTGTTCTAGATATTCACCGTATAATATTTTACTCTTACGCAGTCAAGGATTAGATGGTAATCAAGGCCGAGAATTCTGCTTGATTCAGATGAGGCCTTTACAAAGGCCTTTCAAACCATTAGAATTTAGTTGCACTAATTTTGGATTTCAGCTGTTTTTGTCAATTTTTGTGAGCACAATAATGTCATGAAGAAATATTCTTGAAGTGATTAACAAGATGCATTTTACATTTATATTTTGTTAGACATGCATACGAAACATACAGTAAGTACCACTTATGCTTTGATATTTCGTGGATGTGACAGTTATTTGATTGCTATGGTACAACAGGACTCTCAATCAATCTTGAATTGAGTTAAACCTTCAGTTTGTAGTGGCTCTCAGCGCCTCTGAGCAATTTGTCTTGATATCAGAGTGTTCGAGAATGTATACCATAATACTCTGTATGTATTGACTCACTGTGTGTATGGAATCTAAGTACAAAAAGATCCCAGTAATATCACATCTGTTTTTTTTAGAAAAGTAATATTTTAGATGTCATTGCCTGCAATAATACAAACAAAATGGATGGCATTTTCTGAGCCCTGAATGACACAGGCCGGTCATTTGGGAAAATGGGGGAACATAAACAGAAATGACTTCCTTGATGTTGAAAGGAAAAGGTTTGATTTGATTCTGCACAGCATGATTTCTGACTAGCGAGATGAGAATTGATATACCATTTCAACCTTATTGATATACCATTTCCCATTTCTTCAACCCATTGGACAAAAACTAGGCAGTGCCAATTCCTGACATGAGCAGGTTTCTGATGTTCATCAGTGTTAACAATGCTTTCTTCCCATCGATGCTGCCAGACCTGAGTTTCGTCAGCAGTTTCTGTTTTTGTCCCTGTTTCTCTCCGCCTTGAACAGCAGTCAACAACATTCCAAGGGATGCTCCAAGGGCAGGTAGTGCCTGAGCACACCATCCACACTGGACATGTATCAGCTACTTCAAACCCTCATGGCATATCCCTGGCCCACTGACAATACAGTTCTGCACGTCAATATTGCGCTTTGGAGGGCAGAATCTCTCATTGTAGTACAGGTGCTAGGACACTTTGCACACAGGGACATGAACTTGCTTCATGGATTCAACCAAAGTGCATTTCACAGCTCTTCCCATGCCCACTTAGCACTCATCCACTTGGATGCTCACAGCATTGCTGCCTTGCCTTGTCATGCCTTTTTGAGCTTTGGTTCCTCAGCCAAAACTTAAAGGTTCACTGTACTTATGTCTTGCACTGACATTTAATGCAGACATAAAGCCAGGCAGATTTCCATGTTGGTCAACATTCATCAGTCAGGCTCCTAGACATTTGCTGTTCGAGACTGTGCCCTATGTCAATTTCAGACATGTACTGTATTATGCGAAAGCAGCCTTTGTGGGAAATGTACTGCATGTACTTCAACTGATGACCATGTCCCAGCACTATTTAGGAGAATACATTGATTATCACAGGCTTGTTGACAGTGGTTGATGACTTCTGGTTAGGTTTCAACAGTAGTTTAAATGAAGAGGAATATCCAGCCACACCCTAAAAAGAGCATACCTTATGACAGGAGATCCCCTAATTAGCATCTAAACAAAACGCACAACGGAAAACAATGACACATCAAGTTTATCCCACTTGTGGGAAAATGTTTGTCCAACGTGATCATCATTTCAACATTTAGAATATTGATTGGACTCCCACGGTCAAAGAAAGAGGAAGTTGTACTATTTATCAAGTGCATTTATCCTCTATTGATATAGTAGGAGGAAAATAGCATTTCTCATGCTATTCTCTGAAGCACGTCTCATTTCCTTTATAGACCATAACTCCATGATGCCTCATTAACAGGCATTTAATAGGTGTCTCACAAAAGGAGAACAAGCAGCAACTGCAAATCCCATATCCTTTTACACAACCAGTTTCACAATAGAATAAACTGTATTGCACAGATGGCTGAAATAAATACAGAAACAACTTCTAGTTTGCTAGATTTTAATTATTTGTTCAGGCAATATTGTGTAAATTATTTTAACCAACACTGTACCTCTATCATTGTTCACTTGCTTGATGACAGTAACCTGCAAGTTAGACTTCTAATATTCACAAGCAAATATACATTGCAATTTTGAAAATTCCTCTGGCTTTTTTTCTTAAATTGACAACATCAAAGTTAAAGTCATGTAGATAGAAATGTCTTTGAGAACCCATTGGGCAACATTTTACCAATAATCAACCAAGTGTCTAATTTGACTGAATTTCATTCCATGAGCCCTTTCAAATTTTTAAAATTTAATCATGGGACGTGAGCAACATTGGCTGGCCAGCATTTATTGCCTGTCACTTGTTGCCCTCAAGAAGGTGGTGGTGAGCTGACTTCTTAATCTGCTGCAGTCCTCCTGACCCACAATGTCATTAGGAAGGGAATTCCAGGATTTGACCCAGCGGCAGCGAAGGAGTGGTGATAAATTTCTAAGTCAGGATGGTGAGTAGTTTGGAGGGGATCCTGCAGGTGGTGCATTTCCCATGCCCTTGTCCTTTTAGGAAAATAGCACTTCTCATGCTATTGTCTGAAACATGTCTCATTTCCTTATATATCATAACTCCATGATGCCTCACTAACAGGCATTTAATAGGTGTCTCACAAAAGGGTAATACCCAAATTAAGTACTTATGCTATAGTAACATTTCAAAGAGGATTGTTTAAACAGACAGGAAGAATAGAGTGTGGATAAATAAAGCACAAAAGCTTTTACAAAAAGGGAAATAATGAACATTGATTAGGTTCCCAGGAAGAATAAGCTTCTCACAATCAAGAAGGAAGATCACCTCCAGAGAGTGAGACACAGACTGTGGGAGTATATAATTCAGAGAATGTGGAGACAATAAGGGAATGTGATGCAAAAGGGATCAAAACAACCTTAGCTTCCTTAGTTTTGGTTTATAGTCTGTAATTTTTTTTTAAAAGGATAAATTGAAGCCCAGAGTTGGGGGCCAGTTCATTGCTCGGTGATAGCTACTAATTTGACTATCTATTCTAAGTTACTTTCAGATTGAAGGGTAAATATTTACAGGTTACAAACTAAAACACCAGTGCAGAAGTTTTAAGATCAAATTAAGAACTAAGTTATTAAAATAGAGATGCCAGGCCAGGCAGTTTGTTGTATCTACATGATGTGGTAGCTGGTGGAACCAATTGTGGTCATTGTGACCACATCTGTTACAAGTGTTGGTTGCTTGAAGATCTCTGGCTCAGAGTTGATGAGCTAGACCCTGAGCTTCGAACACTGCAATACATCAGGGAGGGGAAGAGTTACTTGGACGTTACGTTTCAGGAGGCAGTCATACCCCTTAGAGTAACTGCTTCAAATTTGGTCAGTGGTTAGTGACAGGAGGGTGTGACTAAAAGTGAGGCAGGTACAGAGATTCAGGAGGTAGTGCTGAAGGAACCTCAGCCCTTGAGCTTGTCTAATGGGTTTAAGATTCTTCCTCCCTGTGTGGATGAGAACGTGGGCTGTAGGGAGGATAAGAAAACTGACCAGAGCACCGTCGTAAGGCAGCCATTCAGAAGAGTAGGAGAAAAGAGAAATGTAGTTGGAATTGGTGATAGCATAGTCAGGGAAATAGACACTGTTCCCTGTGGTCAGGATCAAGAATCCTAAAGACGTGTCTGGTGCCTGGCTTCAGGATATCTCATCTGGGTTGCAGACGCACCTGGAGTGGAAGGGGAAGATCCGGTTCTCTTGGTCCACTAGTTACAACATTATAGTAGAAAGATGAAAGAGATTCTGCTGAAGGAATATGAGCAGCTAAATTAAAAAGTAGAACCAACAAAATATAATAGTCTCTGGATTACTGTCTAAACCATGAACAAATTGGCACAGGGTAAACAAGACTAAAAATTAATTGGGTGGGTCAAAGACTGGTGCGAGAGAAACCTATTTGAATTCACGAGACATTGGCACCTATACTGGGGAAGTAGGGAGTTGTTCCAATGGGACGGGCTCCATCTAAATTATGCTGGCACCAGAGTCCTGACAAATCACACTCTAGACAAGGCTTCAAACTGAATGAAAATTGTGGAAAAAGTTAAAAACAAGGAGGACTCAAATAGAAGTTGAAGCTTCCAGAAAAGGTAATTGGACCAAGAATATTGAAAAGCTCAAGAATCTAACTTCAGGCACAGCAGATGAGGGAACTTTTATGAGAACGTGGTGGCAGTCAATGTAGGACTGAAGGTATTGGACTTCAATGCACACAGCATATGGAGCAAGGTAAATGAGCTTTCAGCACAGATTGAAGTTAACTGGACATTACCAAGACTGGGCTGTAAGGGGATCAAGGCTTGAAATTAAATATCCAAGGATACATTGAAAGTTAAAGCAGATGGGCAGAGAGGGCAGGGTTGGCTTTTTAGTAAATACAGTGTGGATAAAGTAGAGGAACCACAAAAAAAACCCTGATAGGAGTTATGTGCAGCCTCCTGGCAATAGTCAAGATGTGGGGATGAATATAAAAACTAGGGGACACAAAAGACACCTAAGCAAAAGCATTATTATAACAATTGTGGCGTCTTCGATGTGCAGGTGGATTGCGAAAACCAGGTTGGTCATGGATCTCAAGGAAAGGAATTTTTGGAATGCCTTGGAGATGGTTTTTGGGAACAGCTGGAGAGAGAGGCAATACTGGATTTAATGATAGATATATAAGGCAGATTAGGAAGCTTATGGGGAAGGAAACCCTCAGTAGAGACTGTATTATATGGAACAGTAATATGCTTGAATTCACCCTTTAATTTGAGAGGGAGAAGCTGAAATCAAATGTAACAGTATTAGAATTAAGTAAAGGTAATGATAAAGACATGAGAGAGGAGCTGGCCAGAGTTGTTTGGAAGGGGAGTCTAGCAGGGAAGACAGGGAAGCAGCAATGGCAGAGTTTCTTGGGTTTATTCAGAAGGCAGGGCAGAAATACACCTCGAAACAAAGCAGCATATTAAGGAGAGGATGAGGCAACTATGGTTGACAAGGGAAGTCAGGGACAGCATAAAAACAAAAGAAAAGCATCCAATGCAGTGAAGATGAATGGGAATCCAAAGGATTGGAAAGTCTTTAAAAAGCCAACAGAGGATAACTTTAAAAAGTGGCAATAAGGGGAGAGATGATGAAATAGTACAGTAATCTATCTAGTAATATAAAGGAAGATTGCAAAAGTATTTTTAGGTATCTAAAAAGTTAACAGAGGGAACTGAGTAGACATTGGAGAATTAGTAATGGAGAACATGGTGGAGAACGGAATACTTACTTTGCATTAGTTTTCACAGTGGAAGACACTAGCAGCATATTAGAACTTCAAGAGAGTCAAGGTGCAGAGGTGAGTGTTGTGGCCATTGCTAAGGAGAAGGTGTTGGGAAGCTTAAAGGTTTGAAAGTGGATATATCATCCAGACTAGATAGACTGCACGCCAGAGTTCTGAAGGAGGTAGCTGATGAGATTGCAGATGCATTGGCCCTGTTTTAGAAAGGTGGGAGGCAGAGGACAGGATACTATAGGTCAGTTAGCCTAACAGTAGTTGTTGGTAAGATTTTATGTGTCCATTGAGGATGCGATTGCAGGGTACTTGGAAATGCATGATAAAATAGTGCTGAGTCAGCACAGCTTTGTCAATGGGAAGTCATGCCTGACAAGTCCGTTCGAATTCTTTGAGGAAACAATGAGCAAGATAGACAAAGGACAGCTAGTGGATGTGGTCTATTTGATAAAGGCCTTTGATAAAGGTGCCTTACAGATGCCTAAATCAGATAAGAGCCCATTGTGCTAGAGGCAAGGTACTGGCAACGGATGCAGGATTAGCTGACAGACACAAGGCAGAAAGTGGGAGTAAATGGTCATTATCAGGGTGGTAGCCAGTGACTAGTGGAGCTTCACGGGGGTGAGTGTTGGGACCACAACTATTCATGGCATACATTGATGGTCTTGTTACATTTGCAGATGGCACAAAAATAGATGGAGGGAAGGAGTATTCAGGATGCAGGAAGGCTACAGAAGCATTTGGACAGGCTGGGAGAATAAGCAACGAAGTGACAGAAAGAATACAATATGGGAATATATAAGGTTATGTAATTTGCTTGGAAGAATAGAAGCATAAGCTATTTTTTTTAAAAGGGGAAGGTTTCTGATATCTGAAGCACAAATCTTTCCTGCTGTGCTACATGCACTTTCTTCTTAGCTGAACATTTTGATAGCAATAGTTCATGTTTTGTTCATTTTCATACCCATTAAGAAATTTGGCCAATCTCCTTTTGAAGTTGTTAACCAAGAATTTGAGCATATTCTGGTCTGTGTTCTGTTCCTTGTATTGTTTTTAGTTTTCACCTGATTTGTTGTGCAAAAGGAAAATCACTACCCTCACCACCAACCCATTTCCAGTTTCATCATCAACCATTAAACAGAATTCATTGCAAACTGCAAAATGTTCACTTATTCAATAATGTTGTAAAGCAGTCCTAATTATATCCTAAATAAAACTAAATATTTGCAGCTACATATCTCTAACACAAAAGGAAAATCTCGTAAACCACAATCTGTAATCTCAGAATGGTCTTTGCTGTTAGCTAAGTAAGATGGCAATTATCTCAGTACTCTTTGTATTCAGCCATGTACTTCTTACAAATGGGTTATGCTGTATTGACTGCATTTTCTTTCAATAAGTTTGGACACAATGCCAGCTAATAGCAAATCTGAGCAAAACTCTTCCCTATATTTAGACCTTTGAATGTAAATGTTGCCCACAGTAATATTAAATTAATATAAAGTAAGCAACAATTTACACGACCAAGATTCATGAATAATGCTCTATTCTACATTCTGTGGAGTGATGTAGTGTATTTTTCAAGGTGAAGATTCACTCCACTCTAGTGTAAATATAGATCTTCACTTGAAATGGAGCCAGACACAGTATTCAAATAGAGACTCCAGCTTGCTAACATGATTCATTATACAATTAATGCACAGCATAGGGAAAAGTGCTATATTTCTCTATGCTGAATATTGTAAGAGGCAAGTATTCATTTTCTTCAAAAAAAACTCAGCTAGTGTTGGCACATTAAGACCAATCACTTTTTTCCCCAAACAATATTACACTCTTTTAAAATCATCTGCCGCTGTGTTTTTAATTTGGAAAATAAAATTCTAGTCTCAATGAGCCGCAATTAAATAAATTCTAATGTGCTCTGTCTTTTAAAGTCCTACATGACCTTGTGTCATTAGCATGCATTCTGGTGATTAAAATCATCATCCACTAATAGCATCATTTATTTAACTCTTCCCACAGCATTTGCTGAAAGAATTTCCACTGATTTGCCGTTCATTATGAGTATTGATTAGAATATTGTGTTGCATGGATTTATTTGCAGAAAGTGATTTCCATGAAAATACAGGAAAACTAATTTAAGAGTCAAATTAAAGTCAACTGAATGTAGCTTATCTTTATTGCATATGCTGTGTGGAAAAAATATAGACCTTCACCCCCATTCTGGAACAAAGTCTGTGTCCGTAAAAAACATATAATGGTTTTGGGAAAAAAAAACTGTGGACTCTCAGAGGAAAATAATAACAGGCTTTCTTGTTTATATTGACGGAGATGTCAGGCATGGCTCAAACAGTAACACACACTGCAGAAATCTCAGCATGTAGCCCAGCTGAAACTCCTGTGCAATACTGAGGGAGTCCTGGACTATTGACAGCACTGACTTTTTTTTGGATGAGACAATAAACTAAGACCTGCTGGCTTTATATGTAGAGAATTTCATGACGCTGTTCTGAAGACGAGCAGCAGCAATCTGTCCAGCATCTCAACAAATGTTTCTCCCTCAACCTTCCTCACGAATTTTGATTATCTGGTGATTAACTCTTTACAGTTTGTGCGATCACAACAATGATTGAATTGTAAAAGTGCTTATTCGGCTGAGTGATTCAGGACATTCTGATGTTGTGAAATGTACAGTATAAATCAATGGGTGGAATCTTATAGGGGTTGGAGCAACAATGAGGTGTGTGAGGCAGAATTGGATTAGAAGTGTGGCAAAGCTGGCTTCGACATCAGGAGCAACTTGCAGCATTAAAGGGTATTTTCCTAAAAGTACCAATGTTTCTCACTCAGCAGAGGTGAGTTGCCAATTATTACCTGTTTGACACCTTGGCGCTGGTCCAACTCACCTCATTTATAATCAGCTTTCTCCTTTATCAAATGCATCGAAGCTTGATGTTCAGCAACCTCAATATGGAAACCAGAACCTGGCAAATTCAATTTGTCACTTGCTCCAAAGGATTGTTATGTTGGAAACTGGGCACTGACATTTATGCTCCATGGGTACTGGCCACATATACCTGACATCCATAAACAGTGGTATCTGATATGTACCAGCCTCTTAGAACCCTCATTAGACATACAGGAAGCTGGGAAGGATACAGCTAGCCAGGCAGCATCAGGAGGTGGAGAAGTCTGATCACTGGCTACACTGGTAATTACTATTACAATGTTGCAGTGAGGACTCTTTACACTCAGAGACACACACCCAGCTCAGGGACTGGACGAGGCTGCCCTGTTGCTTGCTGTAATGGCATATATTCATTTTGTGCCTTTCAAGATGTAAGCAGCATCCGTCCCCTGCATTGCCTTATCTTTTTGTTACATTACTCCATAACAACCAAAGTTATGACTTTGTTATAGCTCATATGACTTGCCTTGCTGTTGGCACTCACACAAATGGAAGGAAACTTGTCACTGTTGTCAGCAGGTCTCAGTCAAGTCATGGAGGAATAGCCACCGCTCAAGTCCCAGCACAACAAGTTAAAGGCAACTTCTGACACCAGCCCCCAGACGTGGAAATGGTCAACCACCCTTGTCAGAGTCAGGGTGCTGTTCACATAAGGAGTGAGGAGCTCAGCACACATTTTGCCCCATTCAGTTCTGCTTTCTGCCCCATTGTGTATTGCTTTATTCCTGGAATGAGAGAGAGGTGGGTATTTAGGGAGATGAAAGTGGGTGGCAAAACCGAGTTAGTTTGGTGATGATGGGGGAAAGTGTCCCAAGCCAGCCAGTCGGCAGCACTGAAATACACAGGCATAGTGGTGTTGGAGGTTTGGGTGGGTGACATTGAAAAAGGGAAGATATTGGACACATTGATTCAATTGGCAGTGTATGAGCCTTTTTGGGAAGTGGGTCTAGTAGCAGAGCTTGAGTGAGAATCAGTTATCAGGAAGAAAATGCTCACACTTACATTGGTGGAACGAAGAAGGTCATTGTAATAACTTAGGAGTGCAATCGGAAAGGAGCATCAGTTCTTGTTGAACACCAAAACAGAACCATTACTTGTGGCATAAAGGAGCTGGTGTCAACCCAGGACAGACAGTTTTGTAGATCCACCCCTGCATCTGCTTTAATTTTCATTTTTCATACAGAATATGTTTTTATACACAGTTGAACAGTTTTTCCCCACATCACCAAATAACTGTGACTTTCTTTTTAAGCTGTTTGTATTCGTATATTTAGAAGTGCGACCTTGTACAACTGAGCTACTTTCCCACTCCCAGAATGACCATGGCTTCAATTTTCTTTCCCTTCTTTAACTACTAACCCCCAGTAATCACCCATGTAGCCTATTAAATACGTACAGATGAAGGGCTGAGTAAACCATTAAAAGTGAAGGTGAAGGAGGGACAGGGGGAGAGAGCCACAGGTCTGCTTTTACAAAATCATATTTGGAAGCATTATTACACAACCGAACAACTTTTTCACCACCAAATCATTGACTTTCTTTTTGTTTTTAACTATCAACCTCCACCAGTAAAGCAGTCATACAGCTGATTAGATACTTACATGCAAACCCTGTTATTGGCAATGCAAAAAAGTGAGGGAGGAGTCAGGACAGCAGAAAGGGGATAGGTCTGCTTGAGAAAGGGCTCAGGTGATGAGTTCAAACTGGGCATGCCATTGATAAGAGGCAATGAGTACCAACAGGAGATTAGCGAGTTATTCCACATGTACCTTGTCAAGGTTATCACAGTCATTAGTCATTTTCCTACAGTGCTAGGCATTCCTCCAGGTGGCTGAGGCTGTATTACTCTGGGTGGCAACTTTGGACCCGGCTGGCATGGTCTGGTGTCATAGCCTTTATACCTGGTCTTGAAAGACAAAGTCCTGCCTCTGGTACACCATGAACAGAAGGGCTTCCACATGGCTTGCACAGCAGGGCACTGATGTGCCCATCTTCCACATCCAGGGGAAATGTGAGGAACATGGTGCGCAGCTGGTGTCTAAAGGAGGTGTGGCATGAGGGAGTGTTGGTGAATGCCAGGATTTTCATGAGTAGTTAGTTGTTCTGCGAATGGCACAAGTTAAGATGGATCCAGAATCAAACGTAAAGATATCGGTGAGGTGTGGTAGGTAATCAACTAGTTGAGTTTGGTAAGATATGGCAAGAGTTCAGAAATGTGGCACTGGAAAAGCACAGCAGTCAAGCAGCATCAGAGGAGTAAGAAAATCAACATTTCGGGCATTAGCCTTTCATGATAAAGAGTTTATGAATGAAACATCAACTCTCCTGTTCCTCTGATGCTGCCTGACCTGCTGTGCTTTTCCAGCACCACACTTCGAATCTGACTCTTCAGCATCTGCAGTCCCACTTTCTCCAAGATATGGCGAGAGAACTCAGTTAGGCCTTGTGTTGAAAAACCCTCCAAAAAGCACAATGCAACTCGGACTAAGCCAAAAAAGAACGAATTAGCTATTGTGTTTCATTTCATTCTTTTTCCAAGGCCATTAATGTGAAAACCCTTGACTGTTTTCATCGAATCATCTCCTTTCAAACAGCAATCATTCTTTGAAAACCCAAGCTTAACTACCACAGTTTCAAATTGTTCCATTTCCTTAACAGTTCTTTTCATCCTCTTCAATCTGGGCTTGATTCCACTTTGTCAATCAAAAAGAAGACACAAAAGAAAATAAATAGTGCTGAACATTTTGCACATTTATCACAAGCAAAACCTTCTGAACCCCTTGCTAGAATCTGCAGCTCTCAATTAACATAGATTCACAATAGGGAAACTGGTAGCTTAGTAATAACGTGACTAGACTAGAACCCCAGAATAATGCTATTTAAGTAAAAGGGGCAGAAGGTTTAGAGGAAGTGAGGCAAAACAGTTTTTACTGAGAGAGTGATGGGAATGTGTAACTCACTGCACATTAGGGTGATAGAGGCTTCAAGCCTCACAACATTTAAGGAGGGTTTAGATGTGCACTTGCGATGCCAAAGCAGACAAGGTTATGGGCACCAATTGCTGGAATTAGAATAGCGAGATGGTTGTTTTTGACATATGCAGATGCAGTGGGTTGAGTGTCCTTCTCCGTGCTGTAGATTTCTGTAACTCTAGGAACTTCAGGCAGGATCGCTATAATATTTTCATGTTTCAGAGAAAATATGCACCACACTCTGAAATGATACCAAAACCAATTATTCAGCATTACGGTCTTCAGGATTTAATTTAGGCCACTTAATCCCATGAGAAAAATCTTAGCATCCTCACTTAAAAAATGATCCATCGAGATGATTTACTTTAATTGTTAACTAAATAAACTCCTAAACACTTCAAACAGGAGAGGCAAAATTTGATCACTGCCAACTTCATACTGCTTACTCACTCATTTTCCCTGCCCAAGACACTGCTAAGTGTACTTTGGATTGACTGCACATATCAGGAGGCTGTGTGAGACTAGTGTGGCTTAAAGCCAGTCTATATCTCTTGGAAATTCTGGAAGCATTTGCAGAAGAGAGCCTGAGCAGGAAGAAGAATAGATAATGGGAAAAACACAAGAGAGGGAGAGATGGTATTTTATAATTTTCTGAAGGTAATAAGCCATGGCGCTGGAGCAGGTGGAGAGGAGGAGAGAGATTTTCTGCTCAGAAGCCAAGAATCCCTCCTGACAAGCTGTGCAGAGGCACTGAGAGCAGTTAGCCATGACCAATACCAGAAGTCAAGCCCAAAGGACTTGGATTCATTTCAATTACTTTATATAAATGGTCAAGGCCAGTGACACTACCATAGCTGGGGAATTTAAAATTCTATTAACTAGTAATTCTGGAATAGAGAGGCTTATCTTAACTGTGGTGACCATGGAGTTACAGGATTGTACTAAAAATCCATTAATTTGTGGAATGAATTTTGCCTTCCTGATCTGTTGTGGCCTACAAGTAACTCCCAACCCACAGCAATGTGATCAAGTTCTGTACTGATCTCTCAAATGGCCTAGCAAGCCTTGAGTCAGATCAAACCACTACAGAAAAGTCAAATGAAAATAAAAATGAGATGACTTTGACCTGAATAGGCAGTGGAAGTGACAAATGCACACCCTTAGCAGTTATCTTGCAAATTTGCCATCGGTGTCATCCTGTGATCCATGTCCAAACTGTGAGAGCTGTCCCAAACATCAGTCTAATAAGTCACAGTCACCAAATCATACCTTTCTACTAATATCCCAGACAGCTGCATCATCAACCCTGCATGTGTCCACTAGAGGTGATGGCACAGATCTTTATAGTCAGGGGGAAGTGACAGTTGACTGCTCAACATTGACCTGATGCCATTCCAGAGTCAAACACAGGTGAAAGAGCTGCTTGCCGATTACCACCTACTTAACCTCAAGCCCAGCCCATCCTGGCTGAGCTGTCAGTACTACTCCATGCTGAACATGAGGTGGAAAAGCAAAGGATAGGTGCATTCCTAGGGGAGACATTAAATTGTCATCAGCAAATTCCGGATGTTACCAGGAATTTATTGATCCTGTCACCGGATCAAAGGCAGGACTGACCCAAGCAGGGAAATGTTGGGAACACAGAGGGAATGTACTGACAGTCAATTACAAGGAGGCATTCACAACCATCATCTAGCTAAGGATGGTGTCTGCCTCCCTGAGCTGACGTTCCGACGAGAATGTTTTCAATATGGCAAGCTCAGCAACGCTACTGTTAAAGGTAACCATACCTGGGGCCACAGTGTGAAGGAGGCCTAGATCCATACTCAGATCCCCTCAAAAAGGTTGAACAAGTTTTTTTTAATGTTTCAGAGCCAAACAGACCCTGGCAATCAATGGAGTGAACACTCCAATGGCAGCATCAGAAGTTGTTGCAAGGGGCCCTCTGTGAGATATTCTCAATGATGGGAGAGCCCAATACCTTGGTGCAAAAGGCAAAGCTGACTCATTTTCAATTATCTTCCTTCAGAAATGCCATCTCAGCCTGTTACTGAGGCCTCCTCATTGGATGGTAGCATGGTGGCTCAGTGGTTAGCACTGCTGCCTCACAGCGCCAGGGATCGATTCCACCCTTGTGTGGATTTGGGTTGGCACAGTGGCTCAGTGGTTAGTACTGCTTCCTTACAGTAACAGGAATCCAGGTTCTATTCCAGCTTCGGGCGACTAGCTGTGTGGAGTTTACACATTCTCCCCGTGTCTGTGTGAGTACCCTTCAGGTGCTCTGGTTTCCTCCCACAGTCCAAAGATATGCAGGTTAGGCAGATTGGCCATGCTAAATTGCCTCTAGTGACCACGTGTGGGGTGGGATGGAGGGAGTGTACATTTGGGTAAGATGGTCTTCAGAGGAGCAGAGTGGACTCAGTTGACCCAGTGTCCTGCTTCCACACTGTAGGGGGTCTATGATTCTATAATCCCTAAAATGACAGCATTGGAATCAAGGTAACAGTCCCTATTCTGTATTTTGCTAGCAGAGGCTCTCTGTACAATTGCTAAAGCCTTCACCAAAATAGCATCTAGGACATTGCAGACCAGAAACGTGAACGTCTTTATGAAGCCAAACTGTTTTAATTGTGGCAAACATATGGGCTCTTGGGAGCCTTTTTTTTAATATAGCATAGAACAATAAGATACCTCAGTAATTGAACAACAAGATAGAAAACATTCTTTGAAGCAAGATGGTTACATATTTATTGATGTCTGTTGCCCTAGAGCTGATATTAGCTCAGTACTCACTCATGTTAAAATTTATAACACAGATGAGCCTGTCAGTACTGTTCATACACAGTTCAGTGAGTCTTCATTTATAAAACAAAACCTCAAATCTTTTAACATCTAATTTTTCATTGTTCTATCTTTCTCATTAAAATTAATTTCTATTGGATGCGTTACTTTCCTGAAGTAAACCTGTACGTTTGGGAAGTAAATAAGAACATTTTCATTCAAAATATATATACCAATGTGTATTAAAAAAAAACAATTACCCTTTCCAGTGGATTGATGTTTATATGTTTCCTACACAAGTTCAGTTTATTTTATCAGAAACTTGGGAAGAACCTTTGAAATCAAATGGCATGATGCGTGAAACCAAAGCAAACACAACAGGAGAGTAAAGAGCTTTAAGGATAAAACATCCAATGTGGCGGGAAAAAATTGAAATGTGATAAAAATGGCTGTAAAATTCAACATTTCTTAAATAAAAATAAGGTCAAGTTCCATACTTTGCTGCAAGTCAGGCAGGCAGTGGTCATAATAACATGAGGTCCACATTGATTTGGATAACATTAATAGGCATTATTGACCCTAACTACATTCTGAGGATAGCAAGAGAGAATATCTTATCTGGAGCTCTGCAGATCTAGGCATGAGTTCAATGTGATTCAACAGCACTATGGTAGATATTTTTGTATAAGTTCAGCAGCTCTCTTAAGGTAGAATTCCTTTTACAATATTCAGGAATACCACTAATCACACCCTATTGCACCAGAATGAGATTCCAAACATTTCCATGACCAGCTTTCATTCACATGATATTCAGAAATGTTGATAACTCATAATTTAATAGGTTTAGAATAAAATTGTTCTTGTTTGAAAATAAAGCACTTTATACTTATGAATTCCATAATCTGTGCGATGGAATCAAACCACTGCATACAATATGAATTTGCATTATAAAACTGTTTATGCAGGGTGATAGATTTGAGTGATAGAAAATTGGGACTTTTTTCTCTTAAATAGGTAAACCACCTGTCCTTATCCAAGCCTCCAAAAAAATGACACATGACAGCAATCAAAAGTGGATTCGGGATGACATTGTAATGTACAGGAGGTGAGATGGCTAAGTTACACCACAGGAGTATTGACAGCCTTTTTGTATTTGCAACTTGTGAATCTTGAAAAGGATGATTTTGAGTGTATTTGCTAATAGTATAGCTCTTGAGTCAGTAATCAAACTCTCAACTCTAAAATGTGTGTCCCACATTTTTTTAATCCTTTCATGGGATGTAGACACAGTGTCATAAATGTCCAACCTCTGTTGTTCATTCCCAATTGATTTTTTACAAAGGAGTTTGCTAGGTGCTTTCAGAAATCAGTTCAGAGGTTACTAAATTGTTGTCTTTAGGGATGCATGTACGTGAGGATTGCAAATTTCCTCCTCTGAACTGACGTTAGTTAATCACATTGGATTTTCATGACAAACCGATGAAAGTTTCATGATCACCAGTGATGGAGAATAGCGTTAATTCCAGATTTCATAAACTTAAACTGCAAGAACTCTGGATTCTGTAAATCAGAAACAAAAACAGAAATTTCCAGGAAAACTCAGCAGGTCTGGCAACATCTGTGGAGAGAAATCAAAGTTAATGTTTCGGGTTGAGTGACCATTCCTCAGAACTGAATTTAATTAAACTTAATTTCCATTAGCTGTTGCAATAGGACTGAAAATTGCGAGTATTTTCTAATGACTAGATTGTTAATGAATTAGGGAAAATTTAAAATCATATCAATACACTACAAGATGATCATTTGAAATTGCAAAAATAGCAACGACCAATTGGCAATGATGCTCAATGCCAAACAAAATGCCATGACATGGGCATCAGCAACAAAATGAATCCTGCCAATGGTAGCTTTAGGCTCTATAAACAAAATGTCCAACACAACCATGTCTAGAAATTCATCTTAAAAATAAATATTGAATGGAAATTCCACATCATGGCATGTTGGCATAATATCCATGGCAAACAGGATCCTTCGATTTCAAAGGAAGAATTTTTACTGTTGCAACAAAACAAAAATCAGAGTTCTAGCTTACTAAACTTTCATTTATCCAATCAGGGAGTGTTCAAAAACAAAAGAAATCGGAGTGGGGGTAGGTCCACTTCAATAAGATCAAGGCTGATGGACACAGCTCCGTTTTTCTGCCCGCTCACCATAACTCCCAACTTTTTTATTGTTTAAAGAAATTTGGAATTTGAAAAATGCTAAAGGAATTTCGGAGGAGTATGCAAAATCCGCCATCTCCAAAAAGACCCCACCACCAGGGATATATTTCCCTCCCCACCCTTTCCGCCTTCCGCAAAGATCGTTCCCTCCGTGACTACCTGGTCAGGTCCATGCCCCCCTACGACCCACCCTCCCATCCTGGCACTTTCCCCTGCCACCACAGGAACTGTAAAACCTGTGCCCATACCTCCTCCCTCACCTCTATCCAAGGCCCTAAAGGAGCCTTCCACATCCATCAAAGTTTTACCTAATATCATTTATTGTATCCGTTGCTCCAGATGCGGTCTCCTCTACATTGGGGAGACTGGGCACCTCCTACCAGAGCGCTTTAGGAAACATCTCCGAGATACCCGCACCAATCAACCACACTGCCCCGTGGCCCAACATTTCAACTCCTCCTCCCACTCTACCAAGGACATGGAGGTCCTGGGCCTCCTTCACCGCCGGTCCCTCACCACCAGACGCCTGGAGGAAGAATGCCTCATCTTCCGCCTCGGAACACTTCAACCCCAGGGCATCAATGTGGACTTCAACAGCTTCCTCATTTCCCCTTCCCCCAACCTCATCCTAGTTTCAAACTTCCAGTTCAGCACTCTCCCCATGATTTGTCCGGACTTGTCCGACCTGCCTATCTTCTTTTCCACCTATCCACTCCACCCTCTCCTCCCTGACCTATCACCTTCATCTCCTCCCCCACTCATCCATTGTACTCTATGCTACTCTCTCCCCACCCCACCCTCCTCTAGCTTATCTCTCCATGCTTCCAGATCACTGCCTTTATATCTGATGAAGGGCCTTTGCCTGAAACGTCGATTTCGCTGCTCGTTGGATGCTGCCTGAACTGCTGTGCTCTTCCAGCACCACTGATCCAGAAACTGGTTTCCAGCATCTGCAGTCATTGTTTTTACCTAGTTGATTTTAACCCTACTACGAATCCTCTTGCAAGGATGCCTGCCTTGAAGAAGTTTTCCTCCTCTCTCTACAAGAATCTCAGGGAATCCCTCTCTCACTGCAACTCCCAGGTCATTTCCTCTGCCCTGAAGCTCTTCAACCATGTCGTGAAACAAACTCGGTACCAGAGCCACATTTGCTTCCTCAGTGCCTGCCTCCATAACCAAATCATCCCACACGGACTCCGAACCACCTTTAAACCAGCAGAGTTCGGACCCAAACAGGACAAACAGTACAGACTACAGATTCAAAAACACCAGCAACAGTTCTCTTTCAGGATCCTTTGCTCCACGCTTGCAGCAATGCGCCAGCACCTAACCTCTTTACAGTCAGCCCTGCCTCAGCTGAGGGCCACAGTCTCTCAGAATTGCAAAGGACCCACTCTGTACTACATCCTCAGGAGAATTCATACTCTCAACAAACAGTACTTCAACTCCATCTCAAACATCAAAAACTGTAAGTACAACAAACTTTTATCCACCCACCTCCATAACCAGCGCTCCTCAAACATTCCAGAAGATTCCCCCGGCCTCGGAAACGCCATTAGCCGTGTGGCTGTTGCAGCTTCCACCCCCACGCTGATTGATGATGTCACTTCCGCCCACATCACAGCCACTCCCAAAGCCACTTCCGGCCCTCACATCATCGCTGATGCCACACGCTCAGTGACTTCCGCCACTCCTACTGCCGTGTCTGCCACCACTTCCGCCCCCACCAGCGCCAATCACCTGCAGTCTGCTGACACGCCCCCCACAGACCCCACTGTCACTATCCCCAACCCCCAGAGCCCTGAGGGGCACATCACCCCTGCTCATGACTCCACCCCCATTCCCCCCACCATTACACCCACTCCAGGTACTAGCTCCGACCCCACTCCCAGCTCCACACCCACACCAGATCCCAGCTCCCAGCCCTGCCGAGTTTTCACCATCCCTCCAGACCTCCCCCTCACTGAGGACGCACAATCAGTCCTCAGCAAAGGACTCACCTTCATCGTCCTCCGTCCATGCATCAATGAATTTAATACACGCCGTGACGTCGAACAATTCTTCCGTCGCCTCCGCCTCCAAGCCTACTTTCACAATCAGAATTCCCGCTCACCTTCCGAGGACCCCTTCGCCCACCTCCAACACACTGCATCCACCTGGATACCCCACGCTGGCTTATTACCTGCCCTCAACCTCTTCATTTACAACTGCCGCTGGGACATTAACCACCTCAACCTGTCTACCCCCCTCCCCCACTCTAACCTCTCACCCTCACAACGCGCAGCCCTCCAATCCCTCTGCTCCAATCCCAACCTCATCATTAAGCCAGCGGATAAAGGGGGTGCAGTGGTAGTCTGGCGCACTGACCTCTACACCGATGAAGCTAAACGCCAACTCGAGGACACCTCTTCCTACTGCCTCCTAGACCATGACCCCAGACCTCATCACCAAACCATCATCTCCCAGACCATACAGAACCTCATCACCTCAGGAGATCTCCCACCCACAGCTTCCAACCTCATAGTCCGGGAACCCCGCACTGCCCAGTTCTACCTCCTTCCCAAGATCCACAAGCCTGACTACCCTGGCCGACCCATTGTCTCAGCATGCTCCTGCTCCACTGAACTCATCTCTACCTACCTCGACACTGTCCTATCCCCCCTAATCCAGGAACTCCCCACATACGTTCGAGACACCACCCACGCCCTCCACCTCCTCCAAGACTTCCGTTTCCCCGGCCCACAATGCCTCATCTTCACCATGGATATCCAATCCCTCTACACCTCCATCCGCCATGACCAGGGCCTCCAAGCCCTCCGTTTTTCCTCTCCAGACGTCCCCAACAGTACCCTTCCACCGACTCTCTCATTCGTTTGGCCGAACTGGTCCTCACCCTTAACAATTTCTCCTTTGAATCCTCCCACTTCCTCCAGACCAAAGGGGTAGCCATGGGCACACGTATGGGCCCCAGCTATGCCTGTCTCTTGTTGGCTACGTAGAACAGTTGATCTTCCGTAATTACACTGGCACCACTCCCCACCTCTTCCTCCGCTACATTGATGACTGCTTTGGCGCCACCTCGTGCTCCTGTGAGGAGGTTGAGCAATTCATCAACTTCACCAACACATTCCACCCTGACCTTAAATTTACCTGGACCATCTCTAACACCTCCCTCCCCTTCCTGGACCTCTGCATCTCCATTAATGATGACCGACCTGACACTGACATTTTTTACAAACCCACCGACTCCCACAGCTACCTGGATTACACCTCTTCCCACCCTATCTCTTGCAAAAATGCCATCCCGTATTCCCAATTCCTCCGCCTCCGCCGTATCTGCTCCCAGGAGGACCAGTTCCACCATAGAACACACCAGATGGCTTCCTTCTTTAGAGACTGCAATTTCCCTTCCCACGTGGTTAAAGATGCTCTCCAATGCATCTCGTCCACATCTCGCACCTCTGCCCTCAGACCACACCCCTCCAACCGTAACAAGGACAGAACGCCCCTGGTGCTCACCTTCCACCCTACCAACCTTCGCATAAACCAAATCATCTGCTGATATTTCCACTAACTCCAAAAAGACCCCACCACCAGGGATGTATTTCCCTCCCCACCCATTTCCGCCTTCTGCAAAGACCGTTTCCTCCGTGACTACCTGGTCAGGTCCACGCCTCCATATGACCCACCCTCCCAACCTGGCACTTTCCCCTGCCACCGCAGGAACTGTAAAACCTGTGCCCATACCTCCTCCCTCACCTCTATCCAAGGTCCTAAAGGAGCCTTCCACATCCATCAAAGTTTTACCTGCACATCCACTAATATCATTTATTGTATCCGTTGCTCCCGATGCTGTCTCCTCTCCATTGGGGAGACTGGGCGCCTCCTAGTAGAGCGCTTTAGGGAACATCTCCGAGATACTTGCACCAATCAACCACACCACCCCATGGCCCAACATTTCAACTCCCCCTCCCACTCTGCCAAGGACATGGAGGTCCTGGGCCTCCTTCACCGCCGCTCCCTCACCACCAGATGCCTGGAGGAAGAACGCCTCATCTTCTGCCTCGGAACACTTCAACCCCAGGGCATCAATGTAGACTTCAACAGCTTCCTCATTTCCCCTTCCCCCAACCTCATCCTGGTTTCAAACTTCCAGTTCAGCACCCTCCCCATGATTTGTCCGGACTTGTCCGACCTGCCTATCTTCTTTTCCACCTATCCACTTCACCCTCTCCTCCCTGACCTATCACCTTCATCTCCTCCCCCACTCATCCATTGTACTCTATGCTACTCTCTCCCCACCCCACCCTCCTCTAGCTTATCTCTCCATGCTTCCAGATCACTGCCTTTATGTCTGATGAAGGGCTTTTGCCCGAAACGTCGATTTCGCTGCTCGTTGGATGCTGCCTGAACTGCTGCGCTCTTCCAGCACCACTGATCCAGAATATGCAAATAATGCATGGAGTCCCGATTTGGTGAGCGATTCAAATAAGGTTGAAGCAATCTGTAGGCATCCTGCACAATACTGCACAAATCCGACTGGGAAACACACCTGTGTCACACCCTTGATCGAAGTTCTTGAATGAGAATCAATACAGCAGAGGGGAGAGAAAAGTAGAGTGAGCATTTTCCATAAACTGTGGATTGGACTGGTGAAAACTGACACAAGTAAATACCTGGTGCCTTCTGACAAAATAAATAGTTGCCATACAGACAAACTCCAAAGATTATTTGTTTCTGAGATAACGTACCAACAATCTTTCTTCAGCAGGCGACCAAAGAAATATGTTCGGTCTCATTATTTTAAACTTTTCAAAATTCATCTTTCAATTCTTCTCATTTACATTTCTATTCTGATTATTACCATTTCAGCAGGTTTGGCCAGTGCAACATATATAACAATGTTGTCAGAATAAGGATATTTGCCTGTAATGCTGACATAATAGAAGCAGAGTAGACAGGCAGGAGGCTGGGAGAACACAGCAAGCCAAACAGCATCAGAAGGTGCAGAAGTCGACGTTTCGGGTGTAACCCTTCTTCAGAACTGCGGGTGGTTTTGGGGCAGCCGCAGATAAAGTGGGTGGTGGAGGCAGGGTGGTGAAGTGGGGATAGGTGAAGATAGGTAGAGGGTATGACCTGGTTGGTTGATGGGTGGAATGAATCTGGTTGGTACCTGGGAGCAGTGGAAGGGAGGAGATGGGGAGGGGTTGGGAAGAGAAAGGAAATTTGAAATTGGAGACTTCATTGTTGGGTTCTCCGGAATGTAGGGTGCACAGTTGGAAGATATCCAACAGGCGCCGTGGGTTGTCTTAGCAATGGAGGAGGCCAAGGATGGTCATGTCAGAAAGAGAGTGGTTGGCGCAATTAAAATGTATAGTGACTGAGAGGTCTGGTAAGCCCCTGCTCCAGGACTGGGTGAGTGTGGATTTCAGGACTAGGGTGGTCTCCTGATGTTGCCTGGCTTCCTCCAGCCTCTGGCCTGTCTACTTTGGATTCCAGCATCTGCAGTTTTTTTTGTCTCTATAATAGAAGCAGAAGCTGAAAACCTCGATACAAGCTCCAGTCTTTCTTTTCTTATTTTAGTGTCACTAATCAGCCAAATAATTAGACCTTTTAAACATTGCCAACATGTGATCTGTGCCTGCTTCTGGCTCACTCTTCATATCAAAATGAAACTTGGATCTTTGGCAAAAGCGCTGAAACACCAGAGGCTACTAGCTACATAGTAAGTGCCAATGCAGTTCTAGTAGCAGGAACCATAGGCATTTATCAAAGAAGGTGCCAACTCTTTATTAGGGCAATTCAATGCCAATGCAGCTGCTGTGCTCCCCTTATAATCCTATAAGACATGTTTCTGAGGAATGTCAATCATTCTGCTCCTTCTGTTCTTATGTCACGATAAATTTCCAAATTTCTGAGGGAGATTCCAGTCAGGGCTTTTTCAGAAATGCAGAGCTGCACTTTCATTCTGACAGGTCCCTCGTAACATAGACCACTCAGATGGAAGGTAAACTTGTACCCCTTATGCACAGCAGTCAGCCACTGTACTCTGAAATGTAAAGATCCAGAATCACAAACAGCCACTTTGACAACGGCTGTGGGTCAAGGGGCAATGATGGAGGATACAAGGAAGGTCAGGTTACCAGCTGGGTAGGATACCAGGTGGATAAGTCACAATGCGGCAAGGGCTCCAGTTATGTGATGTACTGTAGAGGATAGGTCAGGGAGGGCAGGAAATATTGAGTCTGGTGTGATTGGTTGAAGGGTTGGGGCTGGTGGGGAAGGTAGTGTGTTGGTATGGGCACTGAGTTGGGTGTAGAGTCCCGGGGCGTTGCTGGTGTCCAAGGCTCTGAGGATGGGCATGAATCAGATCCAAGAAAGGGGAACAGGATGTTGGTCTAGAGGAGGAGGGACACAGGATCTCAGGGGTTCAAGGGGGTATGTTGACTCCAGATCAGAGGAAGGGGGTGAGAGTTGTATTTAATCAGCAGGCGAAAGGAAGTCAGGTCTGGGAGCAAGGGAGAGGGGTTTGGGTCTGGCATGTGGGAGAGGTGTCTTGTCCAACAGTGGGTCAGGGAGTGTCTGGTCCATAGTATAGAGGGGGATTGTCAAGACAGGTACCAAGGAAGGGGGTCAGTTCTGGGAGGAGAGCTGCATTGGCTGAGGGTCTGGGTTTTAAGGGGATGTAATGCAAGGTGGAGACTCAGTTGTATGGTTACTCAGGGGTTAGATTAGGCATTTACTAGACTAGCCTTTCCGAAGTAACTATTTACTTAACTTTAGGAGACCCTCCAAAGTCTCAATACTGAATGGATACCTTTGGACAGTTCTAGATGCAGGGGAATTACCAGTGGAATCTTCAATTTCCCAGGCAATTCCTTCGGAATGCACTAAACCACTGAGCCACCATGCTGCTAGGTTCAGCATTTCAATTCCTAAAACAAATAAAATCATTTTTTATAAGAATATCATGGTGAGATTTGACCTCATTCTCTGGATGATTAGTTCAAATTTAGATCTTAAATTCTTTGTAATCACCATTACCTTTTGTTCCTGACATTCCTATCTCCGTGTCACTGATTGTGACGAGAGCAGGTCTGGGGAATGAAGCACCAAGATAAAATTTGACAGCTGCCAATGCCAAGGTAACACCAGGCATTGAAAATCTTCTGCTCTCGCTGGTGGCAAAGCTTGGAAGGTAAGACATTCAACTCGACTCAATTTTTGGCAGAGGTGCAGAAGTGGCAGGTTTCAATTTTGCCATTGCCAATTTCTAGGTGAAAGCAATGGCCTATAGTCAACCAACCATCTCACTGCCAATTCACACCCTTATCTGGCCAATTAATGGGGAGGTCACGCCCCAAGTCAGCTGGTATTAATGCAGTTGAATGAGGAACTTGTCTGCAGCCTCTGTGGAAGGTGAGGGCAGGGGTATGTAAAAAACTCACTGCCGGATTGAAGGATGAGCTATCAGGAATGTGGGGTCTATTAGGAACCACCCTCTTCTTCCTTTGCTACCAAATACCCTGCTCTCCCTCACTCCCTGTTGCCTGTCTGGTGGCCTTCCTGGAAAGAAGCAGCACAGAGGTTTGGTTTTGTGGTGGTCAGACGAGACCACAACTCCTCAGAAAGATCCCACCCACTGCCTCTGTCCAACTGGAATAAATTATCGGCTCTCCATCAAGTCCTGAGAAGTACGGTCCACTTAATTCAATTTAGAACATGACTTTATAAAAACTGCAAATCCCAAATGGGCGTCAAGTTCATTCTTCCCTTTCCAGTTATTAATGGGTCGGACTGGCCTTTACTTTGTGTGCTAAGGTGAATGAATCTCTACCATTTACAGAATAATTAAAATAAACCTGTAGCATCATCAAATAAACCCTTTGCAAAGTGGTCGCTTTTAGTACCGTAGCTTCCTTTGCCATTTCTATGAGATTTTTCAATGATATTGTACTACTCAGTCTCTTTTGCACCTCAGATCAGCTGAATGAGATGACACAGCCAGCAGCACCACACAAAAGTACTGCACAAAGGATTTTAAATGCCATTGATGATTTAAAAGGTTGCAGACTGTCCACGTGTGCGTGCATATAAAAAGGAAAACTTTTACAAGAAGATCAATACTGGAAGAGCTAAGTGTTGACTATGTATGTATATATATCTTAAGCAGAGGAATTTACATTCCCTATGACAAGTCCAATCCTCTCAGAGTTTACACCAAATGCACATACACTTCTGTGAACTCAATTCATTTTTTCACTTTTAATATAAATCTAATATTTTTAGCTGGTCTCCGGTGACATTTTTAAGTGGTAAGTAGGATGATGCACCATTTTAGAAGGTCAGAAGCATATTGCTGTCTAATGCCCAGAGCATGATTTGTTTGTAAGGCTGATTGGAACCTTAAAGCTGGTTGCATGGCCAAAGTCTAATGGCTAGAAATCTTAAATCAGTAAACAAAGCTAGTTCTTTGATGATTTCAATATACCTGTAAAGGAATGGCCCCAAGTCAGAAGAAATCAGTAGCAAATCACTATATATCCTTCCATTTAAAAGAAAGCTGCCTTGAACTCACCCCAGTCTCTTCCCTCCCACAACAGCGATAAGGTCCCCCTTGTCCTCACCTACCATACCACCAGCATCAACATCCATATGATCATTAGTAGGCTTTTCTGCCATCTCCAGACACATATTCCTCTCCCCTCCCTTGTCTGCTCTCCACAGGAACTGTTCCCTCTGGGACATTTGGTCCACTCCTCCTTCACTCCCAACCACCGCCCTTCCATCCCATACCTCCACTCCCCACTCCACTCCCTCCCACCCACAGCCTCATGGCAGCTTCCTGTGTAACCACAGAAGGTAGATCACTCACCCATTTACCTCCTGCCTCCTCACTACCCAAGGCCCCAAACACACATTCCAGGTGAAGCAATGAAATACCTGCATTTTACTCGATCTAGTCTACTGTACATGCTACTCACAATGTGATCCTCTGTACATTGGGGGAAATGAACTGCAGGCTGGGTGACCACTTTGCGGAATATTTACATTCTGAAGGCCTAAAAGTCCCTGAGCTTCCAGTTGCCTGCCATTTCAACACACCACCATGTTTCCTGGCTGACATCTCTGTCTCAGGCTTGCTGCAGTGCTGGAAGAACGGTACCTCATTTTCCACTAAGGAACTCTAAAGCTTTCTGACTTAATTTCAATTTTAAGAATTTTAGGGCTTGAGACTATGTTCTTACCCCAACCCCGCCACACTAGGCCTTCTCAACACATGGGCTGCTGCCACACACTAGCTATTGTCAGCTACCTATAGTCCCCATTAACAGCTATTAATTCTCTCAGACTGACCTTTAACCACTCTTTTGACTGTTCAACTGTTTTTCTCTCTCATTGGGTTCTATCCCCACCCATCTTTTACACCCCGCACTCTTCCCATCCCATTTTCTGTATTAATATCAACCTTTTCCTCTCTACCATCAGTTCTGAAAAAGGGTGACTAAATCCAAAACATTAGCTCTACTTTCTCATCACAGATGCTGCTAGACCTGCTGAGATTTTCCAGCAAATTCTGTTTTTGTTGCATTGAAGGGTGTAGGGTAAAGTGGAATGGATACATAGAAAATTAGAGAAAATACTTAAATAGGGTAATGAGAGCAAATGGATCGTACATTCAATTTAGAAACAAAGCATGGTCACCAAAGGATTAAATAATTCCTGCTGTTAAATAATTGATCATTCTTTTCTTGATACTCTGAATTTTTCATTGCTTTTTTAAGAGTACTGGGAAAAATGTGCTATAAAGCCAGAAACCTACCAGGGACTGTACAGTCAACAATTTCACTAAAAATTAATAATTAGCCAAGGCTTCAGATTCCTGGTTTGGACAATACAAGTTTCAGATCATCTTAAATCAAAAACAATGGCTGAAAATCATTGACCAGTCCATGAAACAGGGAAAGAAATACTTTCCCAGATGGTATGAGAAGATTGAACATCATCGACACAGAAGGAACAGATAAATAAGCCATAGACAATAAAGCAAATAACAGAAGCTCAAGGCTGTTTCAAAATATCATTGTATTTCTTTTACTCACATGCTCTCTTTAAAGAGCCTTCAATCCATGTTAGAAATAACCTGAGCTTTGTGCATTTTAAAAAGGATATTTATGATCAGCACACCTCCTAAAAGTTCAAACAAGGGATTTATTTTGAAGTTCATCTTTTAATCTTCATTGGATATTCAATTACCCAAATGAAACAAAATGGTAGGTAGGTAAATTAGTCACTTGTAGTAAAAAAAACTGCTGAAAAGAGCTCTGGTTAATCGATTCAAATTAGCACAAGGAAAGTACCAGTGTCTATTTACCTTAAAGCCTTCACCTTCTCATTTGCACAAACTGTGCATTATTACTTGCAAACCTCTTCAAGTTGCCTAATCAAATCAATTTATTTTTAGCAGGAAGTTAGACAGTTTTATAAATAGAATCTCAGTTTGTGTCAAAATATATTCTAAGGAATCTATTAAACATTAGACATAAAAGACTCTTAAAATTAATTTTCATTATCTTAATATATTGGTAACTTCCCAAAAGCCATCTATAATTATTCAAATTGCAGTATGGCTTGTTTGTTCATACAAAAGATTGGTTTTACATGATTGTTTTCCCACAATGTCATTCAGGTGGATTTAGCAAGATGTCTGATTCTCACACTATGGTTACATCCAATTTTTTTTTAACACATGCATTCAATTAAAGTGAAAATTCCCTGAAAGTGGAAGAATGTGAGTAGCAATTTGTTTTTTTTTACATCTAGTTCAATTAAAGCAATGAATGTGTGATATTGTACATTTGAAAAATCATGAAGCATATTACATTAATTTAATTTACCACCATCAAAACTTTTGAAGTGAACACACTAAATAAAGTTATACTTATCAGGTAAATTATATTTAACGAATGAACAAAGTAGAAGAGTAAACTTTTTCTGACTACTGTTTGGTGTCAATGCCTTAAGTTTATGTGAGTGTAGTTTGCAGAATCCACCTGCTGTTTTAAAGTGACTATGTCAGCTGTGCCTCAGTGGGCAGCGCACTTGTCTTCAATGAGAATATGAAAGGCTCCAAATCCCAATCCATGGTTTAAGAACAAAAATGATCTTCCCAATGAGAAACCAAGTCCTGCATGGTTGGAGGTGCTGCCTTTTGGATAAAGCTTTAAAATGAGGCTTTGACCGCTATCTCATGGTGGATGCAAAAGGTCCTGTTGCATGCTTTAAAAGAACAAACAAGATATCCCTGCTGACCTAGCTAATATTGGTTCTTCAATCAATGTCACAAAAACCAGTCTCATCTGTTACATCATTGGAGTTTATGGGAACTTGCAGCACACAAATTGGCTGTTGCTACATTTCAACAACGACCACAGTTCAACAGAAAGTTATTAAATAGGTGAAGGTGCTTTGGGATGTTCAGTGATCATGAAAGGTGCTACACAAATGCAAGTCTTACTTCTTTATGAAGATATCCACAACCTTTCTTTAACCATTCAAGACACCACATTAGAAATACAGAGACATTGAATTTACCTGACAGAGTAGTATCCTCTCCTCTGGAGAAAGAAACAAAAATGATGAGAGATAAAACATATCAAATATGTGTCATCCAGTTTACATTGCAGCCCAAGTACAGTGTTATGCCAAATGTAACCAGTGCATAAAGAAACCCTAAATTTGAGCAAACTCCATGTGTAAGGCTAAAACCATTGTGCAGCTTTCATGATACCAGGATGGAATCTGATTGGGCTTCAAGTGACAGGTTATGTGTGACAGAATCAGGCAAGATGTCTGGTTTGATGAGGTCCATCTCAACATTAAACTCATCTCTCTATCTTTTGTGCTTTTCACAACCAGCAGTACAAGATTCTCACTAGGCAATGCAAGATGCCAATTGACTGACATTCAATGCATTGCTGATAGCACAACCCACTTCAATTTTCCTTCTTACCAAAACATGTGAAACAAGTAAAATGTTGTGAAAACTCATGAAGGGAGCTAGAGTGAGCACCTGGTGGATTCTCTGTTTGCTCAAAATGACCTCCATGCTGGACACTGGGTAGCAACAGCTCAGGGCAAAATTCAGTCACATGCACACCCTTCACCTACGATCTTTGGCATCCAGCATCTGTGAATGCACCATGACTATATCGGCACCTCTCTGATACACAGGCTGAGTGCTCTTGAAGTACAGACTTGAAATTCGGGGTGCACCTGCAATAAGCATTAAGTTGGCTGCAGCAGGAATATTTTGCACACAGCAACAGGTACTCAGCTCACACTTGCTTGCACTCTTAGCACTCATTTATTTTGTGCATAGTAGCGTGCTCATACCATCCATGCCAAGTCTTGCTATTCTCTCAGCATACTGGCATTCAAGACAAAAGGCTGCCATTTTAAAGGGGGTGTTTAATGCAGGCACATGGACAGGCGGGATGTCATGCTTATCAATATTATATTTTCGTGGGTAGGAAAGGTGAGGGGGTGGTGGGGTCGGGAAACAGCTTTGTGAATGATACACAAATGTCAATCAAATGGCCATATCAGCTCTCTGATGTTGATCAAGGGATCCCAAACCCTCAGTCAGGGGCCACAGGCCACAGCCCAAACCCAATCAGGAGGCTCACAGTCGGGGGATCTATTCCAGTACAGTCCAGGGTTTGTTCAATGGTCAGTCCTGAAGGGCAAGCACCAGCAGTCAGGGGAGAACATGTAACTCAGGGAGGTGTACACATAATCTCAGGAGAAAGTGAGGACTGCAGATGCTGGAGATCAGAGCCGAAAACATGTTACTGGAAAAGCGCAGCAGGTCAGGTAGCATTCAAGGAGCAGGAGAATTGATGTTTCGGGCATGAGCCCTTCTTCAGGAATGAGGAAAGTGTGCCCAGCAGGCTAAGATAAAAGGTAGGGAGGAGGGACCTGGGGGAGGGGCGTTGGAAATGCGATATGTGGAAGGAGGTTAAGGTGAGGGTGATAGGCCGGAGTGGGGTGGGGGCGGAGAGGTCAGGAAGAAGATTGCAGGTTAGGAAGGTGGTGTTGAGTTCGAGGGTTGGGACTGAGACAAGGTGGGGGGGAGGGGAAATGAGGAAACTGGAGAAATCTGAGTTCATCCCTTGTGGTTTGAAGGTTCCTAGGTGGAAGATGAGGCGCTCTTCCTCCAGCTATCGTGTTGCTATGGTCTGGCGATGGAGGAGTCCAAGGATCTACATGTCCTTGGTGGAGTGGGAGGGGGAGTTAAAGTGTTGAGCCACGGGGTGGTTGGGTTGGTTGGTCCAGGTGTCCCAGAGGTGTTCTCTGAAACATTCCGCAAGTAGGCGGCCTGTCTCCCCAATATAGAGGAGGCTGCATCGGGTGCAGCGGATGCAGTAAATGATGTGTGTGGAGGTGCAGGTGAATTTGTGGTGAATATGGAAGGATCCCTTGGGGCCTTGGAGGGAAGTGAGGGGGGAGGTGTGGACGCAAGTTTTGCATTTCTTGCGGTTGCAGAGGAAGGTGCCGGGAGTGGAGGTTGGGTTGATAGAGGGTGTGGACCTCACAAGGGAGTCACAGAGGGAGTGGTCTTTTTGGAACGCTGATAGGGGAGGGGAGGGAAATATATCCCTGGTGGTGGGGTCCGTTTGGAGGTGGCGGAAACCACCACCAGGGATATATTTCCCTCCCCTCCCCTATCAGCGTTCCAAAAAGACCACTCCCTCCGTGACTCCCTCGTCAGGTCCACACCCCCCACCAACCCAATCTCCACTCCCGGCACCTTCCCCTGCAACCGCAAGAAATGCAAAACTTGCGCCCACACCTCCCCCCTCACTTCCCTCCAAGGCCCCAAGGGATCCTTCCATATCCACCACAAATTCACCTGCACCTCCACACACATCATTTACTGCATCTGCTGCACCTGGTGTGGCCTCCTCTATATTGGGGAGACAGGCCGCCTACTTGCGGAATGTTTCAGAGAACACCTTTGGGACACCCGGACCAACCAACCCAACCATCCCGTGGCTCAACACTTCAACTCCCCCTCCCACTCCACCAAGGACATGCAGGTCCTTGGACTCCTCCATCGCCAGACCATAGCAACACGACGGCCGGAGGAAGAGTGCCTCATCTTCTGCCTAGGAACCTTCCAACCACAAGGAATGAACTCAGATTTCTCCAGTTTCCTCATTTCCCCTCCCCCCACCTTGTCTCAGTCCCAACCCTCAAACTCCGCACCACCTTCCTAACCTGCAATCTTCTTCCTGACCTCTCCGCCCCCACCCCCCACTCCGGCCTATCACCCTCACCTTAACCTCCTTTCACCTATCGCACTTCCAATGTCCCTCCCCCCAGGTCCCTCCTCCCTACCTTTTATCTTAGCCTGCTTGGCACACTCTCCTCATTCCTGAAGAAGGGCTCATGCCTGAAACGTCGATTCTTCTGCTCCTTGAATGCTGCCTGACCTACTGCGCTTTTCCAGCTACACGTTTTCAGACATAATCTCAGGAGTCTGGTCAATCATGTCGGTTGAAGATCTGTGATGAATACAGTCTGTTGTCATTTGTTGGGCTCAACCGGTGCAGGGGAGAAGTTTGCAGGGAGTGGGGAACTCCCTTTACACTGACATCTGGTGGTCATTCAGATTGTATGGCACCTTTATCAAGTTGCAACAGGTACTGAGGTGGAACGTTGATATCCAATGCAGAAGTTCCCCCCCCCCCACCCCCGACTCCCCCAATCCCACCATTATCCATGCTTATGTAACCCCGTATTATGTTAATACACATTCATCCCTGGTGTAGGGCTGAAGACTGCACCAAGCAAACTTTAATTGGGTCTTCGATAATGCCAGACCGTCTGTATATTAAAAAATTATACAGTTTTAATAATTAAATGTAAAATATTTTTTATTCATTGTCATGACATTTTTACCCATGAACAAGTGAATATATGCACAGCTGAGGGTGGGAATGTTGGCAGTAAAAGTTCCAATGTTTCATCAGCCACACACATAAGGCTTCCACTTGTAAGCACAGCAGTTCATTAAAAATACACATTGAAGTAAAATGCTTTTACTTTGATATGTGAAAACTGGAGAGCTGTCTTTTGCCATTATATTAACATGATGTGAGAACTAATCATGCAGCACCACTGATGGTAGGTGGTGAGGTGTCTGAAGCTGAGATAACAGCACCTGCCTCATGAAGGAGATTGGCAGAAACCCAAAGGCCCTTATGGAGGGATGTAAAAACTGAAAGGAATATGTATTGTGAATGCAAATATTCTCACAAACTTAAATAAACCATATGACTCAATCAAGCATTCCAAATGAACTTTATTGCATGGCAGCCAAATGAAACACACAGTTTCTTGTACAATGGAACAACTCTTTTCCAGCCTTAATACCCATATTCGATGGCGGATGAAAGACTGGTCGTATTTGTAGATTGACTACGCTGTCCAGGATTTCTGAACCAAATTTTCTATTCTCAACAATCGCTAACCTCTTCACTTTTGTTCTTAATGTTCTGCTGTCCCACTGTGTCCTTTTTTATCCCCCTCTTTGGTTATTGTTCTCTGTAACAGAGCCAACATCCTTCTGTTAATGCATCTCCGTACTACCCATTATTGAGCTTTTACCCATGTCAGTTCAACTTTTTTATTTTTCAGCAACATCATTTTTTGACCAACTGCTACAGAAATGAAAGGAATGGCCAGCCATTGGTGTAATCAAATAGCTATATCTCATTTATAACTGCAAGAATTGTGCAGCCAACAAACATTACACGTTCAGTCAAGTTGTAATGAGTAAAACTTTTTTTTTAGTTTTCTTGATTTATTGTAATCAATCACAAGTTCCTCTCAATATAATGATAGGACAACCTATCCACTGAATGGACATTATTTAGAAATATGGCCATTGCCGCCCATGAGATTATCTGATCTCCAGACATTAACCGTCTAAGTGAATTTAAAATCAGATTAACAATTCATTCAGAAAAAAAAATCTAAGACAATAACTACCAAATTTTGAAAAATCTACATATGATTTCCTGTTGGACAATAATCCTGGAGGACACCTCCCTCCTTAAGAAAAAAATGAACCATCATAATGAAAAGATGGCTTCATTTTTTTCTAATTATTAGTCCTATTACGATCCCATGACATAGGTTATTAATCCCATGACATAGGTCAGAGCTTTATTTCAATTGAGTGAAGTCCTCCAAACAATAATATCTAATGTTGAGCTGAGTGCTTGGTCCAGTTTTAAAGAAAACATTGCTTTCTCCCACAGTTCAAAGATGTGCAGGTTAGATGAATTGGCGAAGCTAAATTATCCATAGTGTTCAGGGATGTGTAGATTAGGTGATTTGTCAGGGCTAAATGTATAGCAATAGGGTAGGGAAATGAGTCTGGGTGGGATAGTCTTCAGAGGGTCGGTGTGGACTTGTTGGGCCGAAGGGCCTGTTTCCACACTATAGGGATTCTATGGTTGTGTGACTCATACATCTTCACCATGTAACATCCACTGTTACAGTTAACTGTAAAAATATTTTCCAAGATTTCCCAGATATTTTTGTGAATGCTTCAGTTATTGATCTTAAATAAAACTGCAATTGCCTAATGTTTTATTAGTGAAAGAAGGTGACAAGTCATTTTGAATTTTCTCATTTTCAAAGAATCATTTTTTAAAAAAATAACAGCACAGGAGGCCATTCATTTCTGTATTACTATTCAAGCTCTCTGCAAAAACAACTCAGCTTGCTCCACTGACTTGCCCTTTCTCAGTATAACAGCAGCTTATTCCCATCTTCTTCAAATCATTATCTAATTCTCTTTTGAAAGCTACAATTGAATTCTCTTCCTCCTCACTCCTAATCAGTCCATTTCACTTGCTAGTTACTGATTGAATAAAACATTATCCTCGAGATACCCTTGGTTCAGTCGTTCACCTGGAGTCTGTGACCTCTGGTTCTTGACCCTTCAGCCAATGGAGAAATGTTCTCCCAATTTACTCAGCCCCTTTTGATTTTTGAACATGTCTATCAATTCTCCTCTCAAATTGCTGTTGTTATCTATGCAAAACAGTTCCTAATCTATTCATGTGGCTGAAATTTCTCGATTCTAAAACCACTCAAATAAATCCTTTCTGCAAATGTTTTAACATCTTTCTAAAATGTGGTGCCTACTGTTAAACTTAATACTCCAGTTTAGGCTGAACCTTCCTAAAGGCCTTATATGTTTGATGACTGGGATGGACAGGTTGGGCCAAAGGGCCTTTTTTCTATGCTGTAAAAACTCAAAGAACATTTTTTCCCCCTTTGGAGAGAAGATACACATACACCACATGAGGGATGATTTCCTACACATGCAATATCAGGTCTGTGATTTTCTAAGTGATTTGGTAGGACCTTGAACTGAAGGGGTTTAGAAATGTGGAAGCCAGGTCAGTTACTGGGGCTGGGACAAAGTGAGGACTTGCAGATGCTGGAAATCAGAGTCTAGATTAGAGTGGTGCTGGAAACGTACAGCAGGGCAGGCAGCATCCGAGGAGCAGGAGGGTCGACGTTTCAGGCATAAGTCGGCTGAGCGAAAGATTTAGCAACTTTCATTCATGTAGCACCTACACGTGGTGAAGCATCTCAATTTACTTCACCGGAGTGTTTCTCACACAATAAATCACCACTGAGGCCAACAAACTGATGTACAAGCAGACAATCAAATTCTTGGTCAAAGACATAAGTTTTAAGGTATATCTTAAAAGCATAGAGAGGTAGATTGGCAGAGAGATTTATGGAAGGCTTTCTACACCCAGGACTTTATGAGCCAAAGCAATTTGATTGGATGAAGAGAAAAATGGCACAAACGACTGTTAAGAATGATAAAATAAATCATCATCCAACTCAAGTAAAATGCCAAGAAAGATATCGCATGATAATTTTTCCTGATGTCAGCTACTGTTAACGATGGACTGATATATATTTGGTGCTGCTGCCTTTGTAACTTAAATGGTACTGGGGCACTCAAATGTTTCAACTTTGGCCGAAGTTCTGGATAGGCACAAAAACAGGGTTTCTGTAGAGGTCATGACAGTATTCAGAGCCTCCACCAAACATCAAGCCTGACTCCACACTTAGGTGAGAAAAAACACTGAGCAATGCACGAAGCATTATAAGTAATGATAACAACTTCAAACAGCATGTAAGTTGCAGGGTCTCAGTGGCATCCAGGATCCTACAATATACTGCTTGTGCAATAATATATTCATTTTAAAATTTAGTTTTACTCAGTTCAGACAACCTATACAGTACATTAAATGTAGCAAACGTTTAACAAGTACAATTCAGAGACTACATCATGGAGGCATGCACTTCCATTCATGAAGATGAATTTGCAAATTATACACAGAATTCACAGCATGGAACAGGTTATTCAATATAACTGGTCAATCATTTTTGTTTAAGGTCCACATGAGTCACTTTACTTTAAAAAAGATATTATATTGGATTCACTTCAATATAACATTCTCTCTACATTTTTAAAACTTTTACAACCTTTGGTTTTGAGGCTACTTGAATTTGGATAAATGAGAAAGGGTGGGGATGTTCCTCATGTCTCCTTTATTGTAGTTTATGCCTTTTAAGATTAAAAGTGATGAAACAATATTTCAAACTGGGAGCAAATATGTCATGCTATTTTGGGACAATATGTTGCAGGGGTTTGCTTTAACTAACTTCTTGCGAACCAAGCACAATGAAAAGAAAATGTGCATACAGCTACCCCTAGTGATTATTTTGGAGAAAGCGAAGTTGAAGACCTTCATAGAATAATGACTAAACAAGCAGGAAGTTGAAATTTTGTATCGAGCTTTAAATGCCAAGGATAAGCACTTCAATTTTGTTTTTTCTGAATGTTTAATCACGTTGTAATCTTGTTAGATTAGAATAGAAAATCTACAGTGTGGAAACAGGCCACTTGGCCCACCAAGTCCACATGGACTCTCTGAAGCGTAACCCACCCAGACCCATTTCCCCATGACTAATGCACCAGCACTATGGGCAATTGAGCATGGCCAATCCACCTGACTTGCACATCTTTGGACTGTGCACCCGGAGCACCCGGAGGAAACCCAAGCAGACACAGGGAGAATGTGCAAACTCCACAGAGTCACCTGAGCTGGGATTATTTTCTTTCTCACAGTACATTCGGTATTGCATTACTTCCCCTCTATTCTGATAATTATTGTTGTGAGCATTGAAGATAAAATTACACAAAATGGCAGAAATATCGTCTTAAAAACTATTTTCAATCCAGGAATGTAGTTTCTTTATAAATCAAAATAAAGTTGATCAAGTTGTAAAAACAAACTGCCTAAGCAAAATAGATGGCTGGAAATCTGTGAACAGATGCAATATAAAAACAAAGTTTGTGAGATTTGTAGCTCGCGTGCTTGTTGTTGTGGTTCTGTTCGCCGAGCTGGGAATTTGTGTTGCAGATGTTTCGTCCCCTGTCTAGGTGACATCCTCAGTGCTTGGGAGCCTCCTGTGAAGCGCTTCTGTGATGTTTCCTCTGGCATTTGTAGTGGTTTGTCTCTGCCACTTCCGGTTGTCAGCTCCAGCTGTCCGTTGCAGTGGTCGGTATATTGGGTCCAGGTCAATGTGCTTATTGATTGAATCTGTGGATGAGTGCCATGCCTCTAGGAATTCCCTGGCTGTTCTCTGTTTGGCTTGTCCTATAATAGTAGTGTTGTCCCAGTCAAACTCATGTTGCTTGTCACCTGCATGTGTGGCTACTAAGGATAGCTGGTCGTGTCGTTTCGTGGCTAGTTGGTGTTCATGGATGCGGATTGTTAGCTGTCTTCCTGTTTGTCCTATGTAGTATTTTGTGCAGTCCTTGCATGAGATTTTTTACACTACATTGGTTTTGCTCATGCTGGGTATCGGTTCCTTTGTTTTTGTGAGTTGTTATCTGGGAGTGGCTGTTGGTCTGTGTGCTGTTATGAGTCAGGGTAGTTGTATGCACATTTTCTTTTTCTTTTCATTGTGCTTGGTTAGCAAGAAGTTAGTTAAAGCAAACCCCTGCAACATATTGTCCCAAAATAGCATGACATATTTGCTTCCAGTTTGAAATATTGTTTCATCACTTTTAATCTTAAAAGGCATAAACTACAATAAAGGAGACATGAGGAACATCCCCACCCTTTCTCATTTATCCAAATTCAAGCAGAACAACGGAACGAGGACATGCCACAACCCAAAGGACTAGCCACACTACCATACATCAAGAGCATTTCTGAACTGAGAGCCAGACTACTGCGACCACTAGGACTCATAACAGCACACAAACCAACAGCCACTCTGAGACAACAACTCACCAGAATGAAGGACACGATACCCAGCATGAGCAAAACCAATGTAGTGTACAAAATCCCATACAAGGACAGCACAAAACACTACATAGGACAAACAGGAAGACAGCTAACAATCCGCATCCAAGAACATCAACTAGCCACGAAACGACACGACCAGCTATCCTTAGTAGCCACACATGCAGATGACAAGCAACATGAGTTTGACTGGGACAACACTACTATTATAGGACAAGCCAAACAGAGAACAGCCAGGGAATTCCTAGAGGCATGGCACTCATCTACAGATTCAATCAATAAGCACATCGACCTGGACCCAATATACCGACCACTGCAACGGACAGCTGGAACTGACAACCGGAAGCGGCAGAGACAAACCACTACAAATGCCAGAGGAAAGATCTCAGAAGCGCTTCACAGGAGGCTCCCAAGCACTGACGATGTAACCTAGACAGGGGACGAAACGTCTGCAACACAAATTCCCAGCTTGGCGAACAGAACCACAACATATAAAAGCAAAGGAGAAAAGTTCAAAGAAAGCACAATAATTTAGATATTTATTGAACATGTCATCCATAAGTCCAACTCATCAGTTGTAAAACTGCATTTGATAAATTATATAATTTATATGCTGGTATCTGCAAAAATGATTATTAAAGGAAAATATTGGGTATAAACCATATCCTTCCACTATTCAGCACCAAGTATAATTTGGACTATTGCTGAAAGCTGAAAGATCTTAGCCCTGATAAATGCTTCAAGTTGATTCGAACCATACCAGCTGGATGCAACTTTCCACAAACATGTTGGGGAATTCTGTTTCTCGGGGAAATGAGATCACATTTTAATTAATTACCCTTGGTTCACTTTTCCCAGAATGTGAATAGTTATTGGAACGTAAAGAATGTTCTTCCCTACATTATATTTCTTTCATTATTTGATTTAAAAACAATCCACTATGTTTTACACTATGATAATTAGCCCCAGTGATGGCTTTCACCCACCTAAAAATCACTAAGAAATTCATTTAGCCGACATTATATTATGATTGGATAGTCTAATGCATGAAAGCAGATAAAGCTTGCTTCGCATGTAAAATGATTACAGGGTTACAACAAATAAATTTGGAGTTCTTTCTCAACAGTACAATGAAACCATGTATCATAATAATCAATATGCATGCAGATATTGTACTTATTGCTATGAGCTAAACAGGTGTAATAATTAGAAATATTCTCCGTGTTGTACTATCTTAATGGAATCTGTTGATTTTATCAGGTTCTGTCTCCTCAACAGACATTTGTATCCCAAAAAACAGACAGACAATGGTCCTTTGAAAACACAGATGAACACATATTAAACATTATTGCAAAGATGTGTCAGCCTTTTATTTTCTGTCTTTAACCTGCCGGAAGCTAATGATTTTCTTAGAGCATAGATATTGCAGGCTTTGTTGGAAGTCTGAACAAGATGTTATCTCTTAATAGAAAAAGCCTCCTTTTGCCATTTGCAAAACCAATTACATTGGCTTAGAAGATAATTGTTCACGTAACATTCAAGGAAATAACAAGCCTGCGTTCAATGAAATTAATGACATGCTATATTACCTTTTTTAAAAATCAGAAGGAATTTGAAGTCAATAAGGAAAATAAAGCATCAAATTTGACCATGATTTCAGTATTTTTACCTAACTTCAGTTCTGATGACCTTGAACCAATTCCCTGTAAGCCTGAACAAACATAGCGTTGAACTGGGATTTAGTATTTTGAGCTAATCATACAGGTATTTGCTATGTATCAAAAACCTTGCCAATCAATGTGACACTCACCTGCTCACAACTAATGCCCTGTACTAATGTTTATTTTGATGGAATGAAAAGATGTTCTCTAAAGGTGAAATCTCACGGGCAGGTAAAATTAACACACTGGCTCTAAGTCTTCTTAAGTACACTTTGCAGAATTATGCATGGTGTGGAGGGGCCGGTGTTGGACTGGGGTGGACAAAATCAGATGTCACAGTCACCACATTATCGGCCAACAGGTTTATTTGAAATCACAAGCTTTCAGAGTGCTGCTCCTTTGTCAGCTATTTCTTTGTTCACCTGACAACCGTGCAGTGCTCCGAAAGCTTATGATTACAAATAAACCCGTTGGACTATAACCTGGTGTTTTGTAACTTCTGACAAGGATTATGCAGCTAGACTAAAATACCAATCATCAAGGTGAGCTTTGTTAAATGGTCAGAAGTGTTCTTCTTAGACAGTCGTAGGGAGTGAGGGTGACTTGCCTCTGCTTTGGTTCAATGATAAGTCCAATGCATGATTTGCAGGTAATGTCCCATATTGAGCAGGTTGTGCTTGATGGGTTAGATATATGAGTTGTTTTGAGATTAGTGTGAAGATACCACTGCTGGTACTACCCCAGTGTTTGAGGTGTTGTCTGTAGGTTGTTCCCATCTCCGAAGCATGCAGGGCTGCAATGATTACTGTTTCTTAGTCAACTCATAATGTTAGTTTCAAAATCTCTCCCCCTCAGTTGACCAGAGGTTAAGATGGAAAATTAGTGGCAATGATGATGTTGATCTTTGTCATCTATTTTTGCCTTTGTTGAGAGCAGGTCCCCAAGGTTCAGAAAATGTCGCACCAATTCCCTTCTCCAACTGAGCTTCCAGGTGACTGCCACTTCAACACACCACCCTGTTCGCTGGCCAACATCTCTCTCAGGATTGCTGCAGTGCTTCAACAAAGCTCAGTGCAAGCTGGAAGGACAGCATTTCACTTTCTGCTTGGGGACCCTGCAGCCTTCTGTACTCAATACTGAGTTCAACAGTGTTAGCGCTTGAGGCATCTTGTCCATGTCCTTACCCTAAACACCACACACCAGGCCTTGTTATCACATCTGCTATCATACACAACCGATTGTTAGCCGCTAATTATCCCCATTAGAAGACAGATTTTCCAAAATGGCAGTAGCAGAAGAGAGTCATAGAGACATAGAGTGTACATAGAAATAGACCATTTAGCCCAACTTGTCCATGCTGACCAGATATCTTACACTAATCTCGTTCCATTTGCCGCCATTTGGCCCATATCACTCTAAAC
This sequence comes from Hemiscyllium ocellatum, assembly GCF_020745735.1. Lineage (NCBI taxonomy): Eukaryota > Metazoa > Chordata > Chondrichthyes > Orectolobiformes > Hemiscylliidae > Hemiscyllium > Hemiscyllium ocellatum. The sequence continues at coordinate 79,100,290 of NC_083411.1, read as the reverse complement.
CCTTCCTATTCATATACTCATCCAGATGTCTTTTAAATTTTGTATTTGTACCTGCCTCCACCACTTCCTCTGGCTGCTCATTCTATATTTGCACCACACTCTGTGTAAAAATGTTGCCCGTTAGTCCCTTTTAAATCTATCCCCTCTCACTTTAAACCTATGTCCCCTAATTTTGACTCCCACACCAGAGGGAAAAGACCTTGTTTATTTATCCTATTCATGCCCTTCATGATTTTATAAACCTCTATAAGGTCACCTCTCATCCTCCAAAGCTCAGGGAAAACAGACCCAGCCTACTCAGCCTCTCCTTATAGCTTAAATCCTCCAAACCTGTCATCATCCTTGTAAATCTTTCCTGAACCCTTTCAAGTTTCACAACATCCTGCTGATAGGAGGGAGATCAGAATTGCACACAATATTCTAAAAGTAGCCTTAGCAATATCCTGTACAGTCGTTGTGCGCAGCATATGGGCTCTTGATCCTGGATCGCGTCCATTCTATCTGTTTTTCTTTTTTCTCATCTTTTCTCAATATTTTTGCCCCTCTTCTTTCCAACCTTTCGGTGCATTTTAACTGATCTTCTGGAGACAGCTCAGTCATGGAGGCATGGCAGCAGTGAAGGATGGCAGCAACTGGGGCCCAGCACAGGCTACAATGGCGGTCAGCGGTGAAGAGTTTGGCAAGCAAAGCATTGATCAAGAAAAAAGCAGTGGTTGGCAAAGTGGCTAGCGGGCCTGGGCAGTAGTTCACGCAGCGTGGTGGGGGGGCGGGGGGGTGGGGGGGTGGGGGGGTGGGGATGGGAGGCTGGGGAAAGCCCAGCATGGACAGACTCTAGGCCCATGGACTAAGGACAGACTATAACGTTTAGCTTATAACTTTTATTTCTTAACGTTGTTACTTCATGCTAAAAGGAACTGTAGTGATGAACTTTTTTAAAAAACTCATTACTTTTGTATTGTTGTACCTAAGATTGTGTACTTAGGAACTTTTGGACCTATGATTGCATCAGGAATGGAGACACTATTCATTCTTCGTGGTACCCCTGAGCTTGAGTACATGTGACAATCAAACCTAAACCTAAAAGAACAATTCATTTTCCAGGCTGATCATTATCTACTTCTTTGTCCAACCATTCTTCATTCTCTTTGGGCTCTTTCTGCACCGATCATCTAATCCTTACCCTTACCCCCACCCTATCTTCTGTATTAAAAAAAAACTTTTCTTAGCTACCATCGGTTTTATGGAAGTATCTCAGGACCCAAAATGCTAACTCTGATTTCCCTCCACAGATGCTGAGTTTTCCCAGCCATCTCTTGTTTTTGCCTCTTCTTCATTTTCTTTGCTGCAATATTATTCCTAATCTTTTGCAAATTACCTACAAGAATGGAAATACTTCACAGAATAGATGCATGATCTGTTTAATTTTATGTCACCTTTAATGTAAAACAAAGGTCACCATCGCTTCAGTCACAGATTATGGTTTTGTATGGGTTCACATGATGTGAGCTGCAGGGTGTTGTTGACCCTTCTCTGAAACAATGAGAAAATGAGCCTTTCACTAAACAGCTGGAGGGCCTCTTCTATCCAACTCTCACAGAAAAACACTTTCACTATGCCACCCTGAGAATTAATTCTGACCATGCTGGTTTTTGTTGACAATTCTGACGTTACAATTTAATTTATTCAGCTGCTTCGTTAACAGCTAAAAAAAGACAAATACAAACTCAGAAGGGAATCATTGGGGGGTTCCATATAAGAAAAAGATTGGATTTTAGGCAATAACCAATATAATGCATTACTTTAATTTACAACAAGGTGAAATGCACGAGTTCATACGTTAAAACAACTTTGCTCTTATGGTCCTGTCAAGTTCTGTTGAAGAATTATAAATGAGTTAGAACAATTTGTTGATCAGGATTTCAAACCAATGTATAACACTGAATAAAAACTAATATTCTCACGTGCCATATTTTCAGCATTGTCTCCAATCTAGAAAGTACAACCTGGATTTTCGTACATATTAAATTACAGATGTTGCATTGCAAGCCCAGCATGCTGTGTGTTGTAACACTGTGCCACTGATTGTAAAGGTGTGCTTATTTGATGATAGTTTCCTACTAGATTTTGCACACTGGTGTAATTCAGGGTAGTAGCATTCGTGATCTCCCAGAGAATTCACGTGGGTAGAATTTCTGACCAGTGAAATGGGCATATTGGAACAGGAAAAATGTTAATTCTGTCAGATTATTACATACTTAGGGTTTCATATTCAACCTGGTTGGGAATTTTGAATAGAATATAATATTAATAAGAATAAGTGACCCAGATGATTTCATCAAGACATCCATACAGTGTTTGATGTTCTAACAAGAAGTCAAAATAATCTTTCTTTGGTCTTATTGAGATTTTCTTCTATTCAAGAGCTTCAAGACTCAAGCAGAAACAAAAATTAGTAGAGTTAATCAATATCCTCAATAATTAATGCTTTAAACCGCAAAGCCACAATGCACAAGGAAAATATTAATTTCCTAGCTGACACAGTATTTACAATGACACAAGACAATGGGCATGAGCTAGCAAAGAGTTTCAAAATAACTGGTATTTCTCCAGTCAGAAGTCATTATCTCAAACATACTTTCAGCAGACTGAGGAGGTTACAGCCAATATGTTTCCATCATGTCCACACAAAGGTGGACCATTTTAACCAGGCGGAGGAAGTGAGGTCTGCAGATGCTGGAGATCAGAAGCCCTGAAGAAGGGCTTATGCCCAAAATGTCGAATTTCCTGTTCCTTGGATGCTACCTGACCTGCTGCGCTTTTCCAGCAACACATTTTCAGCATTTTAACCAGGCAGCTAATATCCTGTCTAGTCTTTCTCAGATCTCAATCTCAGACTTTAAACAGTTAAACAGCACTTGTTAAAAATAGCCTTCACTATATTTTTTCTCCATATAGTAAGTCCTGAACTTATGCAGTCTTAAGCTAGAGATTCCATATTTATTTACAAGGAGTTAATTAATTCAATTATTTCACTTTTTCTTAGCTCCTAGCTGACTTTTTTTTTGATAGATTTAAAGTTGTTCTCTTTTTGAAATATACCTCTCTTACCTTGTAACTTTGCCTCATTTGCAATCTCATTTTCCTGACTCCCCTCTTGCAGCTAAAATACAGCCTCCCATTTGTCTTTTCAGGAACACTTCATCATTCCATTGAAACACTCTCTGTGTGTTTATGTCACATAGTCAGTATTTAATACACCTTTAAGAAATATGCTACTGAAATCATCATCTGACTGTGACTTGAAGGTACAAAGAGACTCAGGCTCTATTTTAACTGATGGTTGTGTATTTAAGGCTGAGGAAGACAGTTTTTTTAATAACGAAGAGCATCAAAGATTATGTGGATAAGGAAGACAAGTGGACTTGAGGACTATCTGATCAGCCACAATCTCACTGAATAGCAGAGCATCCTCATTGGGATGAATCTAACTTCTGTTCCACCATCTTATGTTCTCATTTGAAGCATGGCAATTTTATGAAAAGAGGCTACATTTTGTATTGAATATCTTATTATTAGCTTTGACAATGAAGTACCTGAGAGCTGTACTAAATGTCTGTTGACTCTTGACCTGAAGATGAGATGTCAACCTGATGAAGCCACCATACAGGACAAATTGCATGCCAGAGTAAGCAGTAAGTGATAGACAGAGCTAAGCATTCCAAAACCAACAGATCAGACCTAAGCTTGGCAGTCCTACCACATCCAGTCATGAATGGTGGTAAATTAAACGACTCACTGGTGGAGGAGGTTCTACAAATATCACCATCCTCAATGATGGAAGAACCTGCACATCAGTGCAAAAAACAAGGCTGAAGCTTTCACAGCAATCTTCACCCGGAGGGCTAAGTGGATGATCCATCTCAGCCTCCTCCAATGGTCCTCAGAATTACAGATACCAGTCTTCAACCAATTTGATTCACTCCATGTGATATCAAACAATTGTTAGAGACACGGGATACTGCAAAGACAGTGGGCCCTGATAACATTCCAGCAATAGTACTGAAGACTTGTGCTCCCCAAATTGCTGCTCCCCTAGCCAAGCTGTTCCAGTAATGGTTACAACACTGGCATCCACTCAACAATGTGGATAATTGCCCAAGGATGTCCTGTACATAAAATCCAAGCTAGCCAATTACCATTTTATCAATCAACTCTCGATCATCAGTAAAGTGATGAAAAGTGCCATCAAGCAGCACCTGCTCAGCAATAACCTGCTTAGTGACGCCCAGTTTGGCTTCCACTCAGACCACTCAGCTCCTGACCTCATTACAGCCTTGGTTCAAACAAGGACAGAAGTGCTGAACTCTAGAGGTGAAGTGAAAGTAACAACTCATGACATCAAGGCTACATTCAACCCCGTGTGGCATCACGGAGCCCTAGCAAAACTGGAATCAATGGGAATGCAGAGGAAAACTCTCTAGTGGTTACAGTCATACCTAACACATAGGAAAGTGGTCGTGGTTGTTGGAGGTCAGTCACCTCAGCTCCAGGACATCTCTGCAGGAGTTCCTCAGGGTGGTGTCATATACCAAATCATCTTCAGCTACTTCATCAATGACCGTCCCTCTACCATAAGGTCCGAAGTGGGGATATTCACTGATGACTGCGCAATGTTTAGTACTATTCACAACTCCTCAGATACTGAAGAGGTCTGTGTCCAAATGCAACAAGATCTGAACAATATCCAGGTTTGGGCTGACAAATGGCAAATAACACATAAATACCAGGTTATGACCACCACCAATAACAGACAATCTAATGTCTGCCCCTTGATATTCAATGGTGTTACCATCTCTGAATCCTCCACTGTCTTAGGGGTTATCATTAACCAGAAATTCAACATAAACACAGTAGCTACAAGAGCAGGTCAGAGACTTGAAATACTGCAGCAAGTAACACACCTTGTAACTCCCCCTACATCTACAAAGGCACAATCAGGAGTGTGGTGGAATATTCCCACTTGCCTGGATGAGTGAAGCCCCAACAACACTTCAAGCTTGACACCATCCAGGACAAAGCAGCCTGCTTGATTGGCACTACATTTACAAGCATCTACTTCCTCCACCACCAATACTCAATAGCAGCAATATGTCCTACCTACAAGATGCACTGGAAAAATTCACCAAAGATCCTCCGACACACCTTGCAAACTTCTTTCATCTAGAAGGACAAGAGCAGCAGATAAATGGGATGATGACCACCTTCAAGTTGCCCTCCAAACCACTCACCATCCTGACTTGAAAATATATCATTATTTGTTAGGAATATCCATAACAATACAGCAAAAATGGCCAATGATAGCCCAACAAGCTTTGCAGTATGTGTTTAACAGAGATTGTAAAGTGTGAAAAACGTTTGTTTACTGCGTTCTCAGCACAAAGGACAATAGCAGCCTTTTCCTCAATAGATTGAATGTTCAGCCTTCTTCGCTATCCGAAAGATAAGAACATTTTATCCCAATTAGTTATTTCTTTAAAGTCTTTTTTAAATCAGTTATCATATGACAAGTAGGTTTTAATTAAGATTCTTTAAGATAATTACAGATGTAGATTCTGAGATGTTATAGAAATATGTATACTAATCACCGGCAACTGGAAGCTCAGGGTCATTTTTGCAGGCAGAATATAGGTGTTCTGTTGGACAATCACCCAATCTAAACTTCGTTGCCCCAACCTACAGGACACCGCAGTATGACAAGTGAAGTTCAGTCTAGCTAACAAATAGCACTGATTTTGACAACTTATAATCATTTTGAATTGCTAGATTCCTAATACATCTTCATCTAGCCCCTGCACTGAAATATGGTCTCTTAGCCCATCTCTCTGTGCTCCTTCTTGGTAACTTTTGGGAAGGTGGCACAAGTCATTTATCAAAGAATCAATAGTTTCCCCTTGATCCTGGCTGAGTCAATCAAACTTTATCTGGTCTAATATAAGACAGCATCATTACAATGAAATAAGAATCAAAGGCCTGAATGAGGTCTTCATATTTAGAGAGTCATAGAGATGTACAGCATAGAAACAGACCCTTCGGTCCAACCCTTTCAAACCGACCAGATATCCCAACCCAATCTATTCCTGTCTGCCAGCACCTGGTCCATATTCTTCCAAACCCTTCCTATTCATATACCCATCCAAATGCCTCTTAAATGTTGCAATTGTCCCAGCCTCCACCACATCCTCTGGCGGCTCATTCCATACAGGTACCACCCTCTGCATGAAAAAGTTGCCCCTTAGGTCTCTTGTATATCTTTCCCCTCTCACCCGAAACCTATGCCCTCTAGTTCTGGACTCCCCAACCCCAGAAAAAAGACTTTGCCTATTTATCCTACCCATGCCCCTCATAATTTTGTAAACCTCTATAAGATCACCCCTCAGCCTCCGACGCTCCAGGGAAAACAGCCCCAGCCTGTTCAGCCTCTTCCTATAGCTCAAGTGAGAAAAGTTACAAAATAATCGGTGGAGACTTTTTCAATCCCTTGGCTAAATCAGAAAATAGTTGACACGGCTGCTGTTTGTTTACAGCAGTACACCAACCTGATACTTGTCAGGTTTCTGAACATGTCCAGAGATAGTCTGGTATCTGTTAAAATGGCGATTCCAACTGATCCAGTGCGTGGTTTGGTCAAGGCCCTCTGTGTGGTCTAAAGGCTCAGGAACAGAGAAATGTTTCTTTCATTAGTATAATAAAAGTGAAATACTGTAGATCTGAAATAAAAACAGAAAGTACGAGAGAAACTCAGCAGGTCTGCTGGCATCTGTGGAGAGACAGATGACTCTTCTGCAGAATGTGTGTTGTTCTGTGCAGTTCCCTTTAATTGTTTGGAAACAATTGAGTTGGTTGCCAATATTCTGAAGTGCAGTCTGCCAACTTGAAGGCCTTGCACTCTCCCTCCTTTATCAGCACTGGCTGGGACCCTTTGTAAATGATTCACAACATGACACAAGTTCTGGATGCTTTCAACAGACAAGGACGAGATACCAAACTAGTACAAAATGAACATTTTTTTAACTATTAACTTGATACAGAGATATTCTTCAGCGGGAGTTCACTAGAACTTTCTCCACTCAGTTCCTAGTTCCATGTGATCTAATATTAGCTAATGTCACTGATGAGATATATGGGTCTACCTACAACACGTGAACTGCAGTAGTTCAAGGTGACAGCTCACCACCACCATCATTTCCAGGGCAACTAGAAATGGGTAAGAAATGCTACCTCAACTGGCAATGCCCACAACCCCAATTTTTTTTAAAAATGCAGTCTAGCTGTTAGCATAGCTATTAATCCCATCTACAAGATGAAGTGAAAGAAATATTTGTGCAAGGTGTGACACAACCATTTTATGTTTGCAAAGGCAATTGTAGCACAATAAGTTTTCCTATGGAAAATCTGCCTGTAATCCACCTATGAATAACCTTTTGCATAAAAAAGAGAAAAAAAAGGAAAGTAAGGATTAATAAAATGATACCTGGAAGGTCAAATTAAGTTGCAAATGAGTAACCACACACATTTACAGAGAGAGATATGCATGTACCAGACTCTGTCAAGGAAGTCAGAGGCTTCTTCAGTTTCTAAGGAGATAATGATTGCAGCACTGATTGCATGAACAAAACACTAAGCCCTGGCTAATCTTCATGACTTAGTGATCTTTGCAAGCTCTGAACTAATAATATTTTGTGCTTGGTGTGACATTAAATGAGCACAGACAGTGAGTAAGAAGTCAACAAGCAAAGGGGCCAAGCTGACCACTAAATACAACTGAAGCCAAAAGGCACATATGGCTCTCACTGATCGTGGGGACCAGTCTTCACAAGTTCTGCGTCAATGGGAGCCCCTAAAGGCAGGGTTGTACCATCTGCTGAAATGACACCTGGTGCTGGCTTGTATGTGCCATAGGACTAACACTGCCTGTGGCAACAACAGTCAGCTGAATTCTAATTCCGAGTTGTCCTCGGAGAAGGATGCCCTGACTCGCCAACAGCACTAGCATCTTCGTCACCACCTTGTGAATTCCTGTCAACTAGTATTGAGTAGCAAACTGCTACATCACTTACCCACAAATTTCATTTTGCGTTTCTCTGATTCTTTTGCACTCCATTTTGCAGAGGAAAAAAAACAGTTCTTTTCTTCCTTCTGCTTTGACAAAGGTTGTATACCTTTGCAAAGACTTAAACTGTTGAAAACATTTGCCAATTCCATATCAGTAAAGTTTAAACCTAGACACGATGCAGCACCTGACAGGGAAGTGCTCTCTTGGGGTGATGGCAATGGCTTTGCTGTACACAGACCTATCATGAGAGCAAAGAGTTAATCCTTGAGCATATACCTAAGCAAGCATATCAATGCTGATGTCATGATCACAGAATGATAAGCAACTCTGAAGAGAGATGACCTTGGTCTTAGCTAGAATTCACACGTTTGTATAATATAAGTTAAAATTTATCTTGAAAAGTCCTTGGTTCCTCACCACATCTGCCTCAGAGTGGTGTTCTTTAAAGAGGCTTGTGGCAGCAGACTACCTTCTCTCAGTATTTGAAATTTATTCTTCTGTCATGCTCATTCCACTAGTATTGCAACTCTATCAACCAGCCAAACCAAGCAGGTGCCATGTCACAATGGTAGAGTCTGAAGCCTGAACCTTGGGCTCCACAGTTGAAGAGAGTGGTGCTGGAAAAACACAGCTGATCAGGCAACATCCAAGGAGCATTCCCTCAGAGTCCATAGTTGCTTTAGGTTATCTGCAAGGCCATCAGATGTTTTTGCACATTGAATGTCAACAGTTTCCCATCAGCCATGCTGCCATCATTGGAGCAACACTGCATAGGGGCAATAGATCAGGCAAAGGCACTGCAAGAATCTAAAGAAATGCACAAGGGTGAATGTATTCTGTTTAGTATGTATTATTGGCTAGTTTAAATGGTTGTTTTGGGAAATCATTTGTTTCAGGTTTTCTGCAAAGAGCTCATTGTACAGGCCTGGAACAGAAACATCAAAGCTCTGGAAGTTTGGAGTGATCTGTGGACTCAGGGAACTAGAATCTGATGAGAACCTCACAAAAAGAGCAGCGTGTCACTGCTTCCCTCCTTCCACCTGTCTTCCAGAGTTGGTGCTGAAGACATAGTAGTAAGGGCTGAGTCCTCGTGATTCAGGAATGTGGAGGATGAGATGAGTCATCACCAAGGTGATTATAAAAGCTGCCCCTGATCAGACCAACCAGCCAATCCATTGTTTCATGTCATTGATGGTCTGCTCTGAAATATTCTTGGTTATTACATTACTCTCATTGCAGAGGTGCATTGGTTTAGCTGAATGACCCATTATTATTCCATACATCATTTGCAATTTAATTTGAAGTTCAAAGTTGTGTTACTTTTGCAACAGAAAAAAAATTAAAGTTGATATTCAATTGAGCCAAATTTTCCTAAATGAATCTTAAAGATTTTTGCTAAGAAGGTAATATTTCATGAACATTTTTAGTGAGTCACCTTCCTATCTGTTAATATGTTAGCCCTGTTTAGTCTTGTACAACTTCACTTGTTGATCATTTGAGTGAATTGAGTATCAAGGGGATCAAGGGTTACAGGGAGAAAGTGGGAGAATGGGTTTATCAGCCATGATTGAGTAGTAGAGCAGACTTGATGGGCTAAATGGCATAATTTCTGCTCCTATGTCTTATTACAGTCTTATGAATTCATTCCCAAGAGCTTGCCACCAGCACCATCTATACCAGTCCCTTTTGGCCTGCTTTTGGACAGATGTCCTCTCACATGGTCTGTCACTTGGCCTGGTAAGCTAATAGTCCTTGCTGCAAACTTTAATGATATTCTTTCCTGATCAGAGATTCTACAGAATTATAACTTGCGTTTCAGCAGACTTGCGTCCATCCATATATTGTATTTGGTTTTGCATAGGTTCTATGCAATAATTTCCTCATAAAATTCATAACAAATGTGCAGGTGATTGCACAGTCATCTTTTGAGTAAAGCAGAGGGGTAATTATGGCAACATGTAGAAATAGTTTCTTTCTATGTTCGCATAAGCTTTGACGTTTTGCCTTCAAGATACTTTAGCTTTCAGTATTTTAACTGCAGGCACATTAGATTTGAAATAGATTCCCTACAGTGTGGAAACAGGCCATTTGGCCCAACCAGTCCACACTGATCCTCCTAAGAGTAACCCACCCAGACCCATTTCCCACTGAATGATGTGCCTAACACTATGGGCAGTTTAGCATGGCCAATCCACCTGGCCTGCACGAGGAAACCAGAGCACCCAGAGGAAACCCACGCAGACACAGGGAGAAGGTACAAACTCCACACAAACAGTTGCTCGAAGCTGGAATCAAACCTGGGACCCTGGTGCTGTGAGGCAGCAGTGCTAACCACTGAGCCATCGTGCCACCCTATGTTGTGTTCTGTTCCAGTATTCAGAAAACAAAATGGAAAATTTTATGAAAAAAGGTGAAAATGGTTTGTCCTTGATTAATCTCAGTGGAATGTTTTCATTATTACAGTGTTAATGTCATCTACAAAAAGAAGCAGGTTCTTGTATATTCTTCTACTGTCACACCTTGCTGAGGTAATGCACGAGAAATCAAGTCCCACTCTTCCTGGAGTTACAACAGAAGTGACTAATGACCACACTGCTGAATCGCCCAATTGTACCTCATTGTCTAATTCAGGTTTTCTCAGTAACAAGATAATAACTGATTATTGTAATCAAACTATTTTTAGCCAGAAAGAAACAGAAGGACCTAACTTCATGGCATAATTAAAATTATTTAATGCAAGTAGACACTAAAAGAGACAAGACAAAAGAGAAACATTGTGGGTGGAGAAGAAAAAGGACTCTTAGAAACATTGTTCGAGCTCAAATTTGGATTGTGGACACCAATGAGCTTTTTTTAAAGATTAGATTCCCTACAATATGTAAAAAGGCCCTTCAGCCCAACAAGTCCACACCAACCCCCAAAGAGTAACCCCACCCACACCCATTTCCCTTTGACTAATGCACCTAACACTGTGGGCAATTTAGCATGCCCAATTTACTTAACCTGCACATCTTTGGACCATGAAAAGAAACTCATACAGTCACCCAAGGCTAGAATTGAACCCAGGTGTTGTGAGGCAGCAGTGCTAATCACTGAGCCATCGTGTTTCCCCATTGTTTCCTTTCAACTACTAACTCTGATAATGACACAAGGTTGATGGTACACTGATTCTCTATCTTTCATTCACTAGTTGCGGAACCACCCTCTGATGGTAGTTTATCCTTGCACTTCAACAGGACATTCGCAGAGATAACAAGTTACCAAAAAAGGTGAGGGAGAGTAGTAAATAGGGAAGTTATTTTATTTCACCCCCACTCACAGAGGAGAGAGTGGAAATTTCACTGTGTTGTGTTTGTTAGTCCAGTTAGTCTGGCTTTAGTTAGTGAGAAAGAGAGACAGAAAGTAAACTGAATATTGAGCTGAAATAATCTTTTTCTTGAAACAGATTTTGTAACAAAGTTCTTTTCACACATGGAACTTGATATGTCACATTTGCAAACCCAAGATACAAAACACGGTATCAAAGCCAAGGTGAATGGCATGCTGCTAGGACCTTGGCAATGTGAAACTTGTGTTATTTAACTTCTGGGCATTGTGTGAAATCACCAGATTGTCACCTGCCTGAAACTGTCAAACAGATATGGTCATGGCTGGTTTGTTGATAGAAGAGTGTCCATAACCATATTAGTGAACATCAATAAACTTTATTCAGTGTATATACTACATACAGAGGATAGCAAGACAGGACTATTTAAAACACTACATACTTGCTTCTCAGTTGTATGTACTTGGATGTCATCAGTAGCTATTGAGTGTGAATGTAGTTCACACAAAGGTCAAACTGCACTGGAGGATATTTCTGCTCACTCATTGGTCCCATCATGGAGGCAGGGGCAGCTTGATGGAGTCAGGGGTGGTGAGGTTTAATGCCAGGCAAATCTAACATTGAAAGGTTGAGGAAGGGATTCAGTCTTTATTGGAGGCAGTGTTTTCAATGTCAGGGAGGCAACTAAATAAAACAATAATGTTTTTCACTGTAACCCTGTAGTACTTTTGAATTCAATCACAGTCGATTGTAATACAAAACAGGATAACTTCATTGTACAAGATCCAAAACAAGAATAAATCTAGAACTGAGGGCAATGAACTCTGGCAAGTAATTTAAAAATTAAATTAATCTAAATATGAGTTATTCAAAAATTCTTATGGCATTTGAATTTTGCCAAGATTTCTTTCTTACTCAGCCCTGATCATGCTTCATTGGTCTTTCAGCAATGAGACAGCCAGCAATCATTCTCCCAGGCCTGCTTTGAAACAGTAGGAATTGGGCGACCTCAGTGGAGCATAATATTGGCAGCTTTAAGCAATTGTATGAGGACAGCTGGTCAGAATTGGTTACATGTTTTAGCCATCTTCCTCTGTCAAGTACTTCGAGATTTTGTAGATAAAATAAGAAACTTACAGTCAAAGAGACAGTGGCGTTCACATCAATTTTCATGAATGAGTCAGTGTTAGAATTCACCATAACAACTGGATAAGAAAGTAATTACACAGAACTGCTTCAATGCTTTCCTTCATGTCATGGGGAAACATAAAAAATAATATTAGAACAAGGTCTTTAAACACTCCAACTAAATACCTAGAATTCAAGCTTTGGCCTTCTATATTCAAATGTATTTCAAGTTTTAAATTAAAAGGGCTGCTGTCATAATACACATTTTTCCTTCCATTACTTGTGTAGCAATTGTTTTCCACACCATCCACTCTGTTCCTCGGAGGAATAATGACTTCATATATTAAATGTCTCCACGTTGCATAATTTCATTCTTGTTTTGAATCACAGAAAAATGAACTTATTCATTTCATTTAGAAGCAGTCAAAGAAGTTGACTGTAATCTCACCCTGCTTTATTAAAAACAAATATCACAGGAATCAAGGACAGGGGGAAAAGAAAATCTAAGATCATAGAGGATCATATATCATGGGAATTGAGGATTATAGAAGATTGACCTTCAGAGACGAACTCAGTCGAGCAAAGATTGGTTCAAACAAATTGACGGGATGAATGTGGAAGTGGAATAACCTGCCCATAATGAATGCAATAAATACACTGACCTCATCAGTCCTGAACTACTTTTAATTGTTCACTTTCCTGAAGCTCAAGAAATCAGATCGGCACTATTTAAAAACAAGGCATTAGTTCAAATGGATATCCATAGCTATTTTAGTGACCAAAGCACCCTTGGAAGCAGACTTGCCTCCATACCTAGAACCCATCGGCTGAGATCTGATTCATTTCCTTACCCTTCAGCCAGTGACACCTTCCGGAGACCAGACTTGCTGTCCCCCATTGTCCCCACCCTCTTGCTCTCAGCTATGAAATTCTCTTGAAACCAAAGCTAGTTTCAACAATGTGGTCAGTTCAGCATATGAATCATAGTCTCAGTTTTCAAACATTAAGCACCAAGTCACCATGGCAATGTCCTCCACTATTTTGTGCATACCCAGTGACAGAATTGCCCACCACTATCCGAGCTTGTGGCATTTCCAATGCTGGCACCATATTTAAAATCTTGACGTGCATCAGGTCCATCAGTGCCAGCCATGAATTCCTTAACATTATTTATATCCTGCCATATGCACAAAAAAAGGCTTGAAGGCACAAAGGTGGAATGGGTGGCACTTCTTTGCAAATGGAAACTCACACATGTAAATATAATGCTACTTTAGCATCCTCACCTGTTTCACTGTCATTGCAGCTGCAGCAAGATTCAAACTACCATGTATAATCTCTAAGAGAGTGCTACTATTTCCCCAACACCCAGCACAGCATAATATCTTGTTAATCATTTAGAATGATTGGAATTTGAACCCTCACATATCCAATTCCCACACCATCTGACAAAATACCATCCTCAGAATCACTCATGACGCAGTAGGGAATTGACAGGATGTATGGCACAGTGCTATCTCGAAGGTTGTTTTATACCCAGATGAGCAGAATCAGTCCAGAACAACACAACACACCTCGAGGCATTTGTCCAGGATATAGTGGACAGGCAAATATTGGCACTTCACTTTGTTGCTTGTGTCTTGAATTTCCTGCTGGATGGGACAGTGCAGAGGTAGGACCAGCAAGTGGAGGCTTTGTCACCAGACTCTGCCTGGCTAGTCTGAGATTTGCATACAGGTTAGAGCAGTCTAAGCCATCTGGAGGAATACACAGCATGGTGAGGAAGAAGCTTGGTGATGTCTTCCACAGAAGCCTTGTAAGCACAACTACCTTCTTTTTGATAACTTTCAAATCCATGGTGAGTGTTTGAAGTTTTTGAGAACAACGGACCACCAGTGGGATCATCGGTATCAGGATTAATAGCAAAAGCTGAAATGCAAAGACTAGACTGGACAGCCCTTCTCACTGTCCAGTCTAAACTTGGATCCTTTATGTGGATGACACCTTTGGCACTTCCAAATGTGCTCAACTGGAAGAAATCCATCAACTTATAAGCAATGTCTGCACTGGCATAAAATTCACCTAGGAAGAAAAGAACAACAACTGACTTCTCTTCCTGAGTGTAATGATCAAACGCAAGGCCATTGGGGAGCTCCAGACCAGTCAGGAAGCCCACCTACACAGACCAAGTACTCAACTACAACAGCAACCATTCCAACACCCATAAACAGAGCTACATCAGAATGTTGTTCAAGCGAGTCACAACACACTGCAGCACTATGGGGCTGCGCAAAGCCAAAGAAGGATGCCAATGCGGCATCTTCAAAAACAACAGTTACCCAAAAAGCATAGTCTGCCAATACCTATACAACAGACCGCAACAGGAAGACACAATACTTCCAGATACACTGGTCACACTGCCACACATCAAGGACATCTCAAATGAGCACCTCTCTGAACCCTATATATGATGGTAGCCCACACTATGACAGCTACCGATAAGTATAAGGGGTCTCAGATCCACAACTAACAATGTTATATACAAAATACCATCTAAAGACTACCACAAACATTACTTAGGGCAAAATGGAAGAACACTAAGCATCAGGGTACACAAACGACAATTAGCCACCAAGAAACATGATCCAATATCACTTGTGTCCAGGCACACAAACAAAGAAGGACACCAACTCAACTGGGAGAACGTGTCGATCCTAGGACAAGGCAAACAAAGACATGCATGGGAATTCTGGAGACCTGGCACTCAATCTGGAACTCCATCAACAAACATGTGGAGTTAGACCCCATGCACCAACCACTAAGAAACAAAATCAGAAATGATATCACATACCTCAGCAAATGAGGACACATAACTAGCAAGCAGGACAGAACACCAACACTTCACTGGAGGCATACTGATGCTGTGACCTAGCATGGTGATTAAACGTATGCAAACAAATTTATCAGTTCAGTGAGCAAGTCAACAACCCTATGTTGAGTGTACTTGATGGAGTTTGTATGGCATGATTGCAACCTGAACATTAACAAGGAGTAATAAGCGCTAACTGGGAATTTGCTGCAGCCATGTTGCATGAAAAGAAAAAGATGCAGTGACATGGTCTTGATATCAGGATGGGCTTCACCAAACATCTCAGTAGATTCTAATCACTGGTCTCGCCAGAGTCCGTATCACACAGAGCCTGGCAAGATTCCATTAATTTTCTTTATGGTAGCAATATCTGAGTACTCTGAAATATCCTCTTAGATGTCTTACTCTGTGTCTATAGCTAGCTCAGCTTTATTGCCCAAATAATGGTCTTTATTTAATTTAAAATATAATCTTCAACCCAATCTTCTCCGTTTCATATAGAATGTTAAAATTCAATCATACTGTTTTCACTGCTACCAAGTGATAGCTCTGCTCTGAGAATGTTAATTAGTTCTGGCACATTACACAATACTTACTTTAGTATAATCTGCCCTCTGATTGGTTCCAAAACATGCTGATCTCAGAATCTAAGCATTCTATGAAATTCTCATCTTATTGTCCCAGGTCAAGATCACCCATGATTACTGCCATCACTTAATCACAAGTACCCACTACTGCTTTTAAATGTCTTGTCTAAAATTATGGTTAGTAATAGGGAGCCTGTAGAACACTTCCACTCGTGACTTCTTTTTCCTACTGTTCCTTAACTATACTCAAATCTTTTCGACATCGTGATGCAAGATCATCTTGACAGATTGCTCAAAGATCACCCTTAATTAACATGAGGATGTGGGAGCGATGACGTTGGACTGGATGGACAAAATTAAAAATCATACAGTTTATAGTCCAACAGGCTTATTTGAAAGCACTCGCTTTCAGTGTGCTGCTCCTTCATCAGGTGGTTGTGGAGAATAAGATCATAAGACACCAAATTTATAGCAAAGATTACAGTGTTACACAGTGATATATTGAACAAACCTGGATTGTTAAATCTTTCATCTTTTAGAATGGGTTGAAGGTTTCAGTTCATTAATATGTAAATCCCAGAACTTCTTCTAAGTCACCTTCTTGAGATGATACAAGGTTTTATAACAAAAGGTGACATCTCAGCTCGGACAATACACTGAAGTTGTGAGGTTGGAGTCTGTCTTATCCCAATCTTGAATCAGAATGGTTCTGTTTCCAAAGTGAAATTTATAAAATATTACATGGATTGACTGCCTCCATTGACTGCCTGCATATTGTCCATTTTTTGAGCAAAATAAAATGTATCTGCAAATATAATTCTTCAAATACAAATTCACCCCCAAAGATGTACATGTGTAGTGCATGCATGAGAGAAAGAAAGAGCATGAACGTGTGCATGTGCGTGTGTGCATGTGAGTGTGAGTGCATGTGAGAGAGTGTGTTTGTGTGTGTGAAAGGTTGATAAAGTGTGTATGTGGGCGTGATGGAATATAAGACTCTCTCTCGTTCTCTCTCTCATGCAAGCACACACACTTAAGTCTCTATGGGGTGAATTCATATTTGCAGAATTATATTTGCAGATACATTCGATTTTCCTCAAAAAACACAGAACCTGTTGGCAGTCAATACATGTAATATTTTATAGATTCCACTTTGGAAATAGAACCATTCTGACTCAAGATTAGGATCCAGCCAGACTTTAACCTCACACCTTTAATACATTGTCTGAGCTGAGATGTCACCTTTTGTTATGAAACCCTAAGTTATCCCAAAAAGGTGTCTTAAAAGAAGTTGTCGGATTAACATATTAATAATATGAAACCTACAGCCTATTCTAAAAGATGAAAGACATAACATTCCAGGTTTGTTCAATATGTAACCGTATGACACTGTAATCTTTTGCTATAAATTCTGTGTCTTATGATCTTATACTCCACAACCACCTGATAAAGGAGCGGCACTCCAAATGCTAGTGCTTCCAAATAAAGCTTTTGGACTGGTGTTGTGTGATTCTTAACTTAATTAATATTGCAATGTCTCCCCTTTCTTCTTTTACTTGATATTCATATACCCCTCAACATGCAGGATCAATCTTGTCATTCTGAAGTCATGTCACTATAATGGTTGTCACATCATACTTACTTGAAAGTGCACTATCAATTTGTTATGAATGTTATGCACAAATAGAAAGTGTACCCCTTTGCCTATTAGTCCTCTTTTTAACATCCAGTCTGGATCACTGATGGATTCTTAAATTATTTTTACCCTACTGCCCTTCTGGCTATTCTCATTTCTCATAGGACTATGTTCTTCACTGCACTCTACTTTTTGAGATATCACATTTTTTGCACATTTAATGCCATATGCCATGATCCAGTTTAGAATCCTCTCTTTCTCTAGTTACACAGTTTATTAGAACACTGGCCAAAACATGCTGCAGCAGTTGACTCTCTTAACCTTAATGTATCCACCTTCCCTAGGACTGGTTCCAAAGACCCACAAACTGGACCCCATTCAATCTACACCAGTCTTTGAACTATGTATTCATCTCTACTTTTTGTCTACCCTGAGCAAATTTGCATGTGGCTCAGATAGCATTCAAGAGATTATAATCTTTGAGATTCTGCTTGTCAATTTTGTGTCCAACTCCTCATATATTCTATGCAGAATGTATTTCCTAATTCTATCCATGTTGTTGGCACTTGCATGGCCCACAACCAGTCATGTCTTTCTGGGATTATATTTTAGAAATCATGCCCCACTATTCCTCAAGTCCTCACAAAAGTAATATATTTCATAAAAGTATGTAAAATACCCCCAATTTACTTATCGTTTTGATCCTGGTTGATAGAAATTATGGACCAGGTTTCTGTGCTTAACAAGGATGACTATTACAAAAAAGTAGGTTTTAAATCCATGGCTAAACATTCAACCTATCATTTGACTTGTTAAAACACCCATATAAAAACTTGCTGTTACATACAAAACTAGAGAAATACAGGAAGAAAAACATGGATGTTATGGGCAGAGGAAAATACAGTTCAGTGGTCTGTGAGTTTGGAGACGACTTGTAGCTCAGGTTGAGGTTCTGGATATAGGTTTGCTCGCTGAGCTGCAAGGTTCATTTTCAGTGGTTCCTCATCCACAGGCTTTTGCTGAGATGCTCATTGTGGTGGTCAGAACACTGCTTCTCAACCTTCCTTCTCCAGGGTCCGAGGTCATGGCATGCCTGCAGCAAGGGGAATGCGTGACACTACGGGCCACTGGGGGAGCTGCAACCTGGTCTCATACCAGCTCCCTGCAGCCATCAGATCAGTTATCCGAACATTTGATTATCCAAATAAAATACTCTCCGCCCTTGTTGTTTGGATAATCGAGGTTGTTCTTCCTGCCCTCAAGCTGTTCAGCTACCTGGAAACCAATCACATAGCTGCTGGCAGACAGAAGACCTTTGCCACTGGTCTGCGCACTGGTATCCACTCACCAGTCACTTCCCAGGGGCCATTTGTAAACTAGGCTTCCACTACAACATGGCCAAGAAGTTGTGTAAACAGTATTTACATTGTGCTTCAATTTGTTTTTCAGCCCACTACTAAAACTACAGAAAAATACAAAGTCTTGACAAGTTGATCCTTTGCCAGTCATTGCAAGTTCTTTTCCAGCCCTGAGCAGTTGGCCCAAAGCAGGCAACACAGCTTTTTCTGGAGAGAATGGTGTCAACCCTCCTCACAAGACAACCTATTATTATGACTACATTGTTGCATCTCCCACTTGAATTGCTTCCCATACAATGGTGTTACACTTAGTTTGCACGTTGACCCTTTAACTTCTGCTCTCATCCAAGCAGGCTAAGAGAACCTCAAACAAGACCCTGTTCAAAATGGTGCAACCGCATCTAGGTAACGTTCCCCTGCCCTGACATCGGTGGTCCAACATTCTGCTCAAACATTGTGAGCTAAAGTTGCTCAGCCCTCACACAGGTTAACCCCAGATCACAATAGCATCCCAGAGATTTCAAATACTGCAGTCTTAACAAATCACCTGATTGTCATCCTTAATGAGTTCAAATTGTATTATTCATTTGTTAATGCTGCTATTTAAAATATTTTAATAAAATTACTTTTTCTTCCCATCACTTTAAAATTTAAGAATAGAAGCAATCTTAACCATTTGCCAGAGACTCATCAAATAGCTAACTCACTTCTCATTTTTTTTTATTTCAAAAATATACTTTATTCATAAAATAATTTGATGGTCTGTACAGTTGGTCATGCCATACATACGTACATATTTGCATACAGAGATCAGAATTTAACATTCGTATATACAGGTGTGTACATTTATCAATCATATGTCTATATGTTTAGCTGAGGCGTCAGCGGAGTCCAAATGACTGCGTGGGCCCCCTGTTCTTCTTAGGCAGGCAGATGTTACACGGTGGTCTTTCCCCAGCATGCCTTGGCAGCAGCTGCCCTAAGTTTCAGCGCGTCCCTCAACACGTAGTCCTGGACCTTGGAATGTGCCAGTCTGCAACATTCAGTCGTGGTTAACTCCTTCAGCTGGAAGATCAACAGGTTTCGGACAGACCAAAGAGCGTCTTTCACCAGTTGATGATCCTCTAGGCACTGTTGATGTTCGTCTCGGTGTGCGTCCTGGGGAACAGACTGTAGATCACGGAGTCCCTCGTCACGCGCTGCTCGGAAGAACCTCGACAAACACCACTGCATTCCTCTCCAGACTTCTTCTGCATAGGCACATCCCAGAAGGAGATGTGTAACAATCTCGTCCCCCCTGCAGCCACTTCGAGGGCAGCGTGCAGTGTGGCTGAGAGTCCAGGCATGCATAAAGGATCTCACAGGCAGAACCCTCTCACCACCAGCCAAGCCATGTCTTGGTGCTTGTTGGAAAGTTCTGGCAATGAGGCATTCTGCCAAATGGCTTTGACAGTCTGCTCAGGGAACTGCTCGATAGGATCCGCCCTCTCCTTTTCCCAAAGGGTCTCAAGGACACTACATGCTGACCACTTCCTGATGGACATGTGGTCAAAGGTGTTTTTCTTCATAAACTTCTCCATGAAGGACAGGTAATACAGAACAGAGCATTCTGCAGCAGCAGGACCAGGCCCATCCTTCACAACACCGGAGACAGGTAGAACCTCAGTACGTAGTGATGCTTGGTTCTCAACAGTATTTTTATTTTTTTATTTCAAAAATATACTTCATTCATAAAATAATTTGGTTCTCAACAGTAGGTCAAGAACTAAAGCCAATCAGCTCCAATAAACCTAGCTCTATCTATAACTGCCTGTAGGCCATCAACTCACCAATGCCTCATGGTGATACTGACTGCCTGCTTTGTGGTCCACATCTGGTCTACCTCTCTGTTACAAATAGATAAGCTTCTAAGCCATCTGGGTGTAGATCTGAGATATAAAAAATACAAAACAATTGTGATACAATTGTACAGAACATGAGTGCTGCTGACAGCCATTCACTGGTTCATTTCTCAGGGAACTGCCCTGACCAATTAGAGCCAATCAGCATTAATTGAAATAATCTCCATTGCAATGCCTCTTCCAATCAGTGTCCACTGGCCAACCAATCATCACTCTCCATTCGTGCCTTACAAATTTTGGTTATTTCTTGAATTTGGGTCTTTGCGAAATGTCCTGATGAGTGTAAGATAAAAAGCTTTGACAACAAAAATTTTTGTCCAATAATGTTTAAAAACTACAATAAACGGAGTTCAAGGTGACCTCATGCTTCTTTCCACCATTTTTGAATTTTTCAGGCTAACATGGCCTCACCCAGCCCAGTGCTTCAAATTGGTCTCTGGTAAAATGCAGAGAACTTGTAGTTGGGGTGCTTTTTGTAATTGTAACGCGATGTTATCTTTTATCAAATGATAGTTATGCTTGACCATCCTTCACAAACATAAAGATGCAACATATAAAATTAATTGGACCAATTAAAAAACAAATGCCAAAACCTTCCATACATAGCTGCTCAATTCAGCAGGTTGATATGAAACTAAGTGATTTAAAATATACAGAGCAACACAACTTCATCTATGTGGACCAGAGATACAAAATAATACAAATAACACAAGATAAACACAAAACACGATCCACTCACCTGTCAACACATTCCAGTGACTGCCAATAGAGGCTCAGCAAGTGGGGAAGCATACACATTTCTGGCTTGGTCTTGATAAAATGTCATATCATATAGGAACACTGGGAAAATAATAGCAAAATCGCTTAAGGCAGATGTGTGCAGCTGTTATTTGTTTTCAACGAAAGCTTTGCAAATCTGAATGAGCCAAATTCATACAGCGACTTAGATTTCAATTTGGGCTGACAATCTATCACTGATAAGTGCATAGTGCAGGTGGTTTTCATACTAACATTGTTTTCCTAATGTCAAAATACGGTAAGATCATATTGGTAGCTATTAATCACACATTGTACAAAATAACTTTTCCCCCATTCCAACAAAGTGATTTTAACAGGTTTTCTTTCGACCCTCCATGCTGAAATGGATGAGGCTTTTCTTTCTTTAACCACAGAATATCTAATTGCCTGAATAAATGCATCAATTGATTTTTTTTCTCTCATAATGACACTCAAATTACTGGAGATTGTAACTAAGACCTTGCTACAAGATCAGAAAACATGTACTTTATTTTTTTTTACTCTAGATAGGAATGTCACATCAAAATGTGAAGTAGTTGAAAATCCAACCCTCAGAACATTTTCTGTATCAAGAACAGAACACAAGTGCAACTTATAAGTTACTTATCAGGGGGACATAACAAACTGTGATCAAACATTAGAGTGTATTTAATGTGAACTATTGATCAGTACTTCTGTCACATACAGAACTCTAGTATTCACTTTGAACCAGTACCTAGTGTCAAAATGGTCAAAGTCTTTACATTTTATTTTTGTTAGGTTACCTCTTATTATTAAGTTTGTATTCTTTTCATAATATCTTCCTCAACAAGAGTGGGCTAACTGCATGTACCTTTGAAAATTACCTCCCAAATTCTTTGACAAGGCAATTTTGTCTGATGAATAATTATTCTTCAGTAATGTCATTTTCTTAATCAGATTTCAAAAGGCAGCAGCAAGATTCAATGACTAGGCATGCTGGCTTGTTGGGAGACAATATTCTGAATCTTCTGGGGAATAGTTCACAGCTCGTTTCACAACCTACTCCTTTGAACTTATCCTGCATTGGCCTCAGTTTCTGTCTTCAACTTGTGATCCAGGCCTCTTTGGAAAACAGAGCAAACTTGTTCATGGAACCTCCCAAACAACCCTGAATCAGTTTGCAAGACCTCTATTTACAGCAGTAACTGTGGTATTCTGAGTGTTAAAGGTTCAAAGTCCTTTTGACCAAGAGAGAAGCTAAATGTGTAAGCTATTTAGAATGGGTTGGATGGCAGATGGACAGGTGAGAGAATAATATGGCAGGTGAGTGCACTCAGGGTAGGATAGCAGGTGGAAAGGTGACGGGGTGGGTGGCAGGTGGGTGCCTGAGGGGATATTGTGGTGGTTGATGGAGGGGTACATTGTGGCTGATAGAAAATGTGTTGTCAGAAAAAGTGCTTAGGTGCTGAATATGGTCAGGAGTTGGGGTATGATGTCCATGCATACTTGACGGTTAGATTCTCAGGGAAAAGTGAGATCTGCAGATGCTGGAGATCAGAATTAGAAAACGTGGTGCTGGAAAAGCATAGCAGGTCAGACAGCATCTGAGGAGCAGGATGTTTCTGGTATAAGCCCTTCATCAGGAATTGGTTAGATTTCGAGTCAGGGAACATTTGGGATAGGGCTGGAGGTTAGGTAGTGGAATATTATCAAGGCAAAGGAGGGTTAGTCAAGTACCCAGAGGGGATCAAGATGGAGGTCATGTGTGCAGCGAAATGGTGAGTAAATATGAACAGGGTACAAAGCTGGGTGATGAACCATGATCATATGAAATGGTAAGACAGGCTCAAGAGGGCAATTGGCTTACTCCTGCTTCTATAGTCAATGTTCCTATGTTTTAATTCCCCTCACTTTTCCTTGCTAACTATTCAGGGAAGCAAGGCAGAACCATCTGACATCTTCAGTTTAAACTCAAAGTTAGGGATTTCTTGGAGGGTTCCAGATGTCAGAAAATTGCCCAACAAAGATTTTTTAAATTTCTGAGCAATAGTTAGTGCATCAAGGCTTCCAAGGGGTCTCATAGCACATCTAAAATATAGAAAATGTGAGCCAATGAGTTGAGAATGAATATGAAGAATAAAGTGATGGATTATTCCAAACATTGGTGTCAATCTTAACTTCTGAGTAGGCATTTTCTGCGTCAAGAATAGATGACAAGTGCAACATACGTTACTACATAGAGAACCCGATAATTTGAACCAGAACCCAGTGTCAAAGGCATAGCAGACCTCCCAGGCATCTTGTACCGTCCCCCATCTCATTGAAATGAAGCCAAAAGCCGAGGGTAACAAATGTTACTCCTAATGCAGCCCAACCAGTGATGGTAGTCCACTTTTGGACACCAAATAAGTCACTAGGATGTCAGCAATGTCTGGCAAGAAGAGGAGATCTGGGAGATTGTGTTTGTGAGATAGAGGAAGTGGTATCCCAAGATGCCAGCCATCTGAATTATTTCTGCAAGGCTTGAAGCACCTGAGCGCCTGCTGATCCTACAGAAGTCATTTGAAACTCCAGCTTCCAAGACATCTTCAGCACAATCATCCATGAATGGAACGGAAGTGCAGACACTGAAGTGTTCTATATTAGAACGGCAATCATGATCCTATGCAAATGGAAAGTCTATGATTTTTTTCTAAAGGGAGCAGCCATGGAGTAAAATAGGCAAGTGCTTTCTCCATCCAGTGATCAGCCTCTCTGAAAATTGTAGCAGGCTATTCACACTAAATAATGAGGCAGTAAATCTAACATTCCCAGTCTGAAGTCCTTACAGCCTAGTTACGGCCAATTTTGGTTGGTTAAAGTCAATCCCATCATAACTTATATCATTGAATCAAATTAGATTGCAGGCAATTTTATAGAAAAAATCACTGCCAATTAAATATTTTCTCAGCATTCACAAACTGAGTTTTAAGTTCATATTTTACAACAGGAAACATTTTCCTCTGAACATTGAAAGATTGCATGATTACGACATTGCATGCACATCCTATATTTACTTCATACCTTACAGTTTGACTGACATCATTCCAAAATGTTCAGCTGCCAGATGATTACCGGTAACTACAATGCATCTCTTAAAATGGAATTACTAAAGCTGCACTTTATCAATGATAGCAGTAGGCGCCAAACCATTTACAAAGTTAGTTCATTGTCCACAAACCATCAGGAACTATACCCACTCACAGTTTGGACAGCTTTTAAGAAAGAGGTATCTACCCAATTAAGAGTCTTGGGGATGCCAATATCTTATTGAGAAACAAATCCTCTATCTATTTATTATTAAGAAACTCAAAACAGATGAGCATTGTAAGAGACAGGTTTTAAACATTTCTAAAGAGACATATTAATGAGCAGAAAGGAGACAGCTCAAGCTATCTTGACTTTAAGATATCAAGATATGGCAGCTACATTTAGTACTGATGGAACATTTAGTACTGTAATGCACTTTTATGGCTAAAAAAGGCTTTTGTTGGTAACATGTATGACCTAAAGACAAACCATTGTGTAATGTGCTTCTTACTTCTATTTTTCATACTGAAGATTCTTTTATCAACAATAACAAATGATCTACTAGTTTTGGCCACTTGCTGGAAATAAATATCTCTCATGTGGCAAAATAGTGAGATAAAAAGAGCTGCTTAAGAGTTAATTAGACAGCCTTTGCCAATGAAGTGTTATTGATCTAATTTGCTTTAATACTGTACAATTCTATCTTGAAGTCTTCAAAGACATTTATAAATATTTGAGCAAGGTGTTATTTTAGAGCTTTAAGAAATAAGTCTAGATATTGGTTATTATACATTTTGTTGCTTCGTACAAATTTAGGAAAGCAAGAATAGAATTTTGGTTGGAACTGATCCATACCCTTTCCATCTCAAAGCTTTAGTATTGCAACATACATCTTGCCAGTCTGCCCACTTCCACTGTCCACAAGGTTGTTAAAAGCTCTACTAAACATGATATAGCTTGCATTAAGGCCCAGTGACCAATCAAACCAGTGCCTACTACATAAATTAGTTTCTGGTCAAGGAATGCCTTGATTTTAAATCCAGGTCTTAACATCCCTCTCTCTGCATTTCTTCCAGTCCTACAACCTTCCAGGATCTCCATGCTCCTCTTATTCCAGCTTTGTGTGTCATTCTGATTTTAATCACTGGTAGTCACATGTACAGTGGCCAAGGTCCTAGGTTATGAAATTTCCTCCCTAAGTCTCTTAACTTCTTTATGTCATTTTTCTCCCTTAAGATGTTTTTTATCATCTACCTCTTTGATAACACTTTTAGTCATCTATCCCAATATTTCGTAAATGATTGCCAAATTCTCTTGGAAAACTCCTTGGGACATTTGACCACAATAAAGACACCACGTGAATGTAACTTATTATTCTTGAAATAGGTTTCAAATTATGCCCAGCCCAATCCATTAATTTTCAACCATACTGGTGAATCCATTATCAGAATATTATTATTCTCTGGTAATCAACTGAGAACATTGAATAATTTGAATGATTTAATTTAAATCACACACCATTCAAGAGCATTGGTCTTCTGTTTAATTCCAGTGAAATAGTCAAAAGATTATTTTGTGTCTTCGTAAACAAACTTCATGTGGCAACGTACTGGCAATTAAATTAATTGAAGCCGCAGCAGAATTTTTGTTGAACACTCAGAAAGTCTGAAGTGAATCTGGTGGAGATCAGAATATCACTTCAATTTGAAATGCAAGTCATGCTTTAGATTTTGAATTGTTGAAGTGGGCAGAACCAGAGATGAGAAGGTTACTGATGTAGTCCACAGGCAGATGAAATTTATGTTAGCAATTAGAGCAAGGAGACAGAGAATCATTACGAATATAACATCAAATTCTCGAAAAATAAATGATCCACTATGGATAAAACTTAGAAGTTCTAAATGCTCCAAGATGGATGAAAATTCCAGTCACTTGAATAGAGATCTACAGTACAGTAACAATTAAAGACAGGAGGCCACTCAAGGCTTGTGCCAATTGACACAAGATCAACTAATTTAAAGAGGCAAGCACAATTTGGTTATGCAAATACTGCGTCTGTGAGACAACACATTGACTGATGCATCTGTAGCATACAGCTGTGACTGCCAGAATAACAATTCCATATAAATTATGCACAAAATGCCCTTATCATGAACTCATTACAAGTTATTCACATTTAACAGGTTTCAGGCAATTGCTAAGCTGCCAAACGTCTTATTTATAAAACTACAAGCAATTAACAAAACCCTTCATAATCGTGCATCAGTTGTGATGATTATGATTGCTCTAACTTGCAAAATAATGCTGTCACAGTGATCTTAACCAGGATCTGGTAGATCAATACTGGTCTATATTTGTGAAATACCAAAATCACTTTGCTATGTCTTATCATTCAAAACAGTTTCATTACACAGAGTAATGAGAATGCAGCAATTGCTCAGTTCATTTGTAACAGAATGGGAGAACTAAATGGTGATCTTGTTTCTTTCTTAATTCTAGTGCAGAAATAAGAACACTTGTCAGCACATTTAGGTTGAAATATAGCAAAATATAATAGGTGATGAGAGGTAGAACATTGTTTTTTTTTGCTTGAGTTATGCACTTTTTTTAATTAGCAAGGTACAGCTAACATTTCATTTCTCATTGTCTGTAATTCTGGTCCCCACATATGTGAATTCTGCAAAACGTACAAACAATTAAATAATTTATTTTTGAACAAAAACTACCTTTAAACTTTGCATTGGTATGGCCTCAAAATACAATGACCCTATTTTCCAGGCCCTGCTTTAATAGGTCAGCACAGCTAATCTTTCAATGCATACTGTTGGTGGAATATTCCTATCTCAGAGAATCTGAGGACAATGGGGTAGGTCAATTCAATTGGGTGACAGCCAAAAGTTCAGATGCTTATCAGTGGGATAAAGTGATTAAGTTCATCGACTAGACTCATGTTCTTCCCAGCTACAGGAAAATTGTCTGCATGCATTGTCATCTTATTTAAAGCACAATTCACGGGAATTAAGTGGTCATTCCCAATTATCATCTGCCAATTAGAGAATCCATCTCTTCAGATACCTGACCTCAAATAAGAGGCATGTACTGGCAACGTTCATTTCTTCCAGGACTTCAGGGGTCAAACTTGCTGTTTTGTCCTGATTGAGATATAGCTGTAAATGATTGTTTCCTTGAACCACATTAAAGTTTGAAATTTGGAGCAGGGATAAGCCATTCTCCCTTCATGATTAGATGGTGCTGGAAAAGCACTGCAGGTCAGGCAGCATCTGAGGAGTGGGAAAATTGATGTTTCGGGCAAAAGCCCTTCATCATTCTCCCTTCATGTCTGCTCTGAATTTCAACATGATCATAATTAATCATGCTGTTACAGGTGGCATAGTGGCTCAGTGGTTAGTATGGCTGCCTTATAGTTCCAAGGAATTGGGTTCAATTCCAGTCTTGGGTGATTACCTACGTGGATTATTCACATTATCTTTGTGTCGGTGTGGGTTTCCATCATGTACACATTCTAAAGACATGCAGATAGATAAGACATGAGAATAAGGTGAGGGACTGAATTTGGGTGCGATGCTCTTTGGAAGGTTAGTGCAGACTTGATGGGCTAAATGGTCTCTTTCTTGGCATTCTTTGATTTTCAGAGCAGAGAAAATATAAATACATAATTCTGAATGGAAAATCACGCCTAACAAATTTATTTGAATTCGTTGAGGAGTTAACAAGTGGGATAGTTATTGGGGAACAAGTAGATGTAATATATTTGGATTTACAAAGGTGTTCAATAAGGTATCACACATAATGCTATTTAATAAGATAAGAGCTCACAGGGTAATAAATTAGCACGGATAGAGGATTGGCTAACTAATGGAAGACAGGGTTTGGATAATGGGAGGGTTTTCAGGCAGGCCAACTTTAACTAGCTGAGTGCCAATGGGATCAGAGTTGGAACCAAAGGTTTTTTTTTCACAATATATATTGAAAACTTGGATGGCGGAAAAGGATGTGCTATCACAAGGTTTGTGGATCTCACAAAAACAGATGGGAAGGTAAACAGTTAGAATGATACATGTTAAGTGAATAGGTTGAGACTTATCAGCAGGAGTATAATATTGGGAAAATATGAGGTTATGCATTTTGGCAGGAAGAATATCCAATTAAGGGAGCGAAAACTGCAGAAATCTGCAGCACAGAAAAATTTGGAATCCTTGTGTTGACATACCAAAACATTGGCATACAAGTTCCACAAGTAAAAAGGGTTGGCAATGTAATGTTGATCTTTATTTCAAAGGGAATGGATTACAAAAGAAAGTAGTTTGCTCAAACTACAAAGCAATATATGGGCCACAGCTAGAGTATGGAAACACATGTATAAGACAGGAATGAGGATTTCTTCTTTAAGAGGAGAGTGAAGAAGGCTTAAGTGTAGTCAATGCTGAGATTGACAGGTAATCTAAAAATCAGTCTTGTGAACCTTTACTGCAATTCCCAAATGTTGAGCCTATACTTCAGTGGGTCATGAGGACTCCTTTCGACACACAGAGGTGATCCTCCCAGCCTATAGGTGTCACTGCGTGTGGAGGTGAAATAGATCTCCCAGCCTCTGTTGATTGTTGATGATGTGAGGCAATAAAAGATGACTAGTGAAAGGTCAGCATCTCCTTGTGATGGCGGAAGTTGCTCTGCTGCTTTCACTTCAGACAACTATATCAGCACCCAGCAGTGTAACAAAATTGCAACAAAAAATGATAGCTCTGAAAAAGATTACAGGTCGTTCTGCAAAAACGTGAATTGTGTTAACGAGAATTCAGTGTAATGCAATTGACAAATTGGGGACACTGTTTCTCAAACACAAACTTTTAAAACAGGTTTGCTGTAACGGGATGACATCGCTGAAACTTTACGCGCTGTTTCTAAAGCGCAATTTTCTATAACATGGAGTTGCACAAGAATGCAACCATCGCGTTATAGAAGAATATATGTATTTATTTACTGAAATGCAAATTAGATACAGTAATAAATGTCTGTTCCACCCATGTGCCCTGAAGCCATTTTCTGCCCTCTTTGTCAACCACAGTGTCTAAGTACTGTCCCAATATACACAGCTGAGATGGGTTTAGCCAATTGACTTCTAAGCCCGAGTAGCTGTGATAACTTTAGTAGATATCCCTTGGGGACTTGGGGCCTAGAAGGCCCTGGCCAGCTGAGAGTCTTTGCACTGGTGCAGAGTCAACCTCCTCAGTGTGAGGAGTCCTATCTTTTCAACCTTTATACTTTCCAGTGCTGTCATCTCCCTTCCCCAAGTGCAAGAGTAATGCCTAATCTGCTCATCAGCGTAATAAAGGCTCTGACCAATTTGCCCAACTCCTAAAATGGGCATACTGTAAAGTGCATCAAAACAGAGCATTTTTTGTCATTCTTACTATGCTTCTATCCAACATTTGCTTACCGATAAAATCTTTTTACATAGTTTTCCAGCACAGCTGAAGGTTTAACAATGATTTTTGTGATTTACTTTGCCCTCCCTTCTTTGTATGGTCATTGCGATAGCATTTCCTTTTCTTAGCTCTTTATATGTCTGAAATATTCCAAGGACTTATTCATCTCAGCAACACATCACAGATTTATAAGTACATTTTTATGTATCAATATTCCTAGATTTACTTTTCCATATTTTGTAATTAATATGTGAATATCATGTTTCACAAATAAATGTAGTCTTCAGGCTTTATCACCAGTTGTGTACTAATGAGGACCTGAAAATAATTGGGTTCTCACACTGCCAGAAACAGGCAGGTAGAAAAGCATTGTCTGAAAGCCTTCCAGACCTTAGTATTCCAAGCCAAAAGTTTTACAACACTCAGCCAGAACTGGGAAACAACAATCAATTTTTTTGAATTAAATGTCTGTAATACAATAAAGGTAAGTTCCTACTCAGTTTGTTTTCACTATTTTGGAAGTGCCAAAGGTGGTTGAGTATGGGATTGCAACACAGAAATTAATAAGGAAAAGTTGACCATTGAATTTGAAAACAATTCTCAAAAATGGCTGCTTTCCTTTTCATGTCAATGAAAAGGTAAGACTTGCATTTATATAGGGCCTTTCACAACCTCAGGATGTCCTGATGGTAACTTTTGCTGAGTAGCTTTTTACTGTCACATGTGCATTATCATCTAAATATTAACACATTGTTCCATTTTGAATTATCTGCTTCTCCAGGTGAATATGAGATGTTCGGATATACAATGGCAGCTTCTGACACAAGAAAGATAGGAAACTGGGATTGCAGGAAACCTTAAGCAATCATAGAAACACTCACAAGAGAGATTGGAAGATCATTCCTTTCACGTTATGCATGTCCACTCTTCCAATACTTCAACCCCCCTGCTCTGCTGGTAGCATCAACCCATGCAAACACATGGAATGCAATACATGCTCATTTATCTCTTCCTTCACAGCACCTAGGGCTAACCCTTCATTTAAGATGGAACAGTAATTCACTTGTCCTTCTTTCACTTTACTACATTAAATAGACTACTCACAACGCAGCCTCTACTACGCTGGGGAAACCAAACTTCAGAATAATTGATCTCCTAAACACATCGAGTTCAGTCTTCAAGCACAGTGCTGAGTTTTCAATCATTTGTCATTTTAATTCCCTAACTCACTTTGACTCATTTTGTTCTCATCTCCTACACTTACCAGTGAAAGCTGGAGGACAATTTCTTAGCTATAAATGGAAACAGTCACCTGCCTTTTCTCTCACCCATCCTTACCTACCTTGCAGCACTTTCCATTCCTGCTTATATGTTCAAGCACTTAATATGCTCTTCGGGCAATAACTGTGATGTCAAAAAAAACCTGACATGGAAAAGAGAAAGACTTGCATTTATGTAGCACTTTTCATGACTACTCAATATACTGAAGTGCTTTATTGCCAATGAAGTACTTTTGAAATGCAAAGTAAAGTTGCCATAGTCCCTGAGCACTATAGAGCTGCTGTCTCATTAGAGAGGGATGACTGGTGGTAGTTTATCCTCAGGTCACCCCTCAGGCAAAGGAAGTGGCTGAGAAAAGAGTCCTCCATAGTAGCTCATGAATCCACACTATTGGCATCACTCTGCTTCGCAAACCAGTCATGGTATGATGGTGGAAACAAGGCAGACAAACTGCAATGTGATAATGACCTTATAATCCATTTTAATGATGTCAACTGAGGGATAAGTGTTGATTATTACATCATGGATAACTCCCTAGTTCTTCTTCATCTTCACAAATAGTTCTGTGAGTTCTTTGACAAATAAGCAGATGGGCTTGGTATAACATCAAGTCTAAAAGACAGCATCTTCAGCCCTACCTCCTTATTGCACTGGAGTGCCAGCCATCATTTTGGTATGCAAAAGTTGGCATAAAGAAAAAGAATTCTCAGCTATTTACAGGTTTTTAATGAAAACATAGCTTTCAGCACATTTCTTGGATCTATCAATTGTCCGCAGGAATAATCCAGATGGAGCATAAATGCAGTAGCAACAATAAATATTTGGCTTTTTATTTAACATTTAATTGTCAGGAAAATCTCCAGCATGATCATAATTGCAAGTTGACTGCTCCTCTGCTCTGTGTGGTTAGACCCTGAGGATGGGAATTGCAGGATATTTTTAAAGAGTGTCTGCTCTGCCTCTGTAAATTGTTTGTCCAGATTTACACTCATTTTAGATGTTGTCATATTCTATTGGGATTGGTATTTTTACACACTAACAGAAATGAGCATAAGATTTGATACATTGTTGGCTTCTCAGAAGAATTACCAGGCCATAATCTTTCTGCAGGGAGTCAGGTAACAATACTGCACAAAAAATTCATCCAAGCCTGTGAATATAATTTCTAGGGTATAGTTAAAATTGGAACAGAACATTCTCAGAATCAACCATCCACAACTGATGAATTTCATCGATATTTTTGTAGCATAAACTTCTCAGGTACTAATTAGTAGAATAAAGTATAGCTCAATTCATCCAAGGCAACTTACACTGATTTATGGAAACAATTAAATAAAAGCATTAAATTCAATTCTTTATGTAACTCCACCTTTCAAAAAGTAATATTAATGATCTTGGCAAAATAAAGTAACAAAGGATAGAATTTTCATTTGTCTAATAAGTGAGAAATGTATACTACTGCATTTTTATTACACATCTGTAGGAATAATGTAAAACATGCACATTTTTCGTTTCATTTGTGACACTATTAGTGATTCAACACTGCCCTCTTCAGCAACATACTTCGCATGGCAGAATTTCCATTATTTGAAATCAGAGATGTAGCTTCATACCAGGAACACAAACACAAATTCACATCTTTATATTATAGTGGTATTATATCTTTCAAAAGATTGGAAATTGTAATTCTACGTTACTTGAGCTCTTCAGCCATCAAGCTGCTCCTAACCCAGGAATCTTGGCACTTATTGAAGGGGCATTGTCAATGATGTATTCCATTCTGATCTTTGGCGACTGTACATAAAACAAGAGAGAAGTAAATTTCAGATGCCAATGGAGATGTCCATTTTTGTGCAGAGCCAGATCGCTGTACTTTTCAACTATTGACTTCACGATTCTGGCCTCTATAACCTTTGACCTTGATGGTGCCATAAACGTAGATGAAGGGTAAGAGACCGGCACAAAGTGATCATCTAGATCTTTACCTTAAAAAGAAAAACTTGCACGAACATAGCACCCTTCACGATTATCAAACCTCCCTTGGGACCAATGAAATATTTCTGAAGTGTGGTTAATATTGCAATGTAGGAAACACAGCAGCCAGTTTGGAACACACAAAACTCTACAAAAAGCAATTTGGGAACAATCTGATAACTTACTTTTGTGAAGACAATTGGGAGTTAAATATTGGCCTGCACGTGAGTTGTAGCTTCACTGGTCTCCTTCAAGAAACACTATAGGATCTTTTTTCATCTACATGAGAGGGCTGATGGAACCTCAATTTTATATTTTATTCTAACACGTCCTCGTCAACACTGCAGCACTGGGGAGTAAATCCAGAGTTTGTTTGGACTGAAAAGCAATCGTGTAAAATCTTCTTTCCAAGTTTGTTGTGAGCTCTATCGTGATGTACACACACTGTAGGTAGACATTTTAAGTTCACCTCATGAAATTCTTATGTTGGTCACACTGCTGTGTTGTATACTTGAAACCTGGTGACAGAAGTGGCAGTATCCTGACTGTTGCAGAGCAGTAGGAAAGCACAACTGCTGTCAGGGAGACACAGTACACACGGTGCTGTGAGCTAGAAGCAAAGAAGAAGAAAAAAAGAGAAGAACAATGAAAAAACCCAGGTTCAGGTAAAATGGCTGCAGTTATTTATTCCCTATCAGCCCCTGTTCAAATGGCAGGGAATTTGAAGCAAAACTGCATGCATTTCTTTCATGCATCATGGGAAAAAGTACAAAATAGCAACAGATCGGTTGAACAAGCAAGAACAGACATAAGTTGCTACACTTTTATCACCCTTGGGAAAAGTCTGTTTCAAAAATATGCTCCACCCCCCAGATCTCACTGAATAACAAAGAAAAAAAAATTTGAACTATTTCACAAATACTGGATCTAGTTACAAAACTGCAATTTCACCTCCGCAGGTTTCTTACACCTTGCAGACCTGGACACAGCACCTACCCGGACCTGATACCCTCCTCCCAGTTGGATCCTACAGCCCCTCCCCCAGGGACCTGACAACTCCCTCCCAAAGACTCAACACGCCCCAGCCAGGACCCAACATCTGACAACCGAACATGACAAACCCATCCCTCCCCTGTGGACCTGACACATTGTACTGGAAAGTTAACAAAATTAACATTTACTCTGAAATCTGAAAGAGAATATTTAAAACTTTTCTGATGCTTTGCAACTTTGCTAAAGTCTGCAGTCGAGGAACAGCCTGTCTCTGCAGAACTTTGTAAATATTCAAACTGGCCTTATGAGCAGTCAATTTTAGATTTGAGCTAAGGAAAACATAAGAATAGTATGTCCACAACAAAGGAGTAAAAAAAAAAGAACTTGAGTTTTCCCAGTCTTTGTCCTTGAGACCGTGATAAGAATGGTATAAGAAGTGCTTCTGAATTATGCTCAAATGCCCTTACGCAAGGCATTTTTGCCAAGTGTATTGGTCCCTCTGCATTGCAGAGGCTAAAAGTTCTTTTTCTTTGCTCTTGCTAATAGTTGAGTCGAGTCAATTTAATTTCCACGATAGTAAACTTGGAGGCTCGTCCCAGGACCCCACGACTGGGTGAGATTCTGAGGATTCCCAGGTGCCGCAGGCACAGGCGCCAGCGCCTTGAAGGATTTTCACTCCATCTCGAGCGCTGAATTGGCCCTTTTGTGTGAGAGCACTGGGAATCTGTGCATTGTCCCAGTGCCAGGGCTTGAATCGAATAGGATCGGGGTAAGAGTCGTGGCTTAAGTAATCCTACATAGAGACTCATTCTAAGAGAATAAATGAAGCAGGACAAGGGTTCAGTAAACTCTCACATGGTATTTGAGCAAAACCCAAGAAAAGGGGATTGCCGTCTCTGGAGTGTTTAAGAGACAGCAGGTTTAAGGGTGGTTTTAGACTTGGAACCACTGCTGGCTGAGTTGCACTCGCCAAAGATGTACCA
The DNA here is from genome assembly GCF_020745735.1 of Hemiscyllium ocellatum. Classification (NCBI taxonomy): domain Eukaryota; kingdom Metazoa; phylum Chordata; class Chondrichthyes; order Orectolobiformes; family Hemiscylliidae; genus Hemiscyllium; species Hemiscyllium ocellatum. The sequence continues at coordinate 79,064,867 of NC_083411.1, read as the reverse complement.
GATACGTGGTTTCTTGGTTGACAAAAACCAAGGCATTGAGGCGAGAGGGGCCCTCAGGAGATAAAAGCAAGTCAAAGGGAAAAGATAAAGGTCCCGTGCGCGAGAGAGAGAGAGCTGAACACTTTTCCAGTTACATTAAAATGGGCTCCGAGATCTAGCAAACAAAAGGAGAGTCCACACAGGACTTGGAATGGCCAACCAAAAATATAATACATGCTAAATAATTACAGCCCAGAGTCTGTAAAGCAGTTAGAATTGTGGATTGAGGAATGTGGTTTTCCAGAGGGAGGAAGTTTTAGTAAAAGGCAGCTGGAAATATTGAGGTTAAGGTTGGAGGAGAGAGCGAAGGAGAAATGCAAGGGAAAAATAGAACCTATGGATTGAGTGCTTTTAACATGTGGAAGGCTGAGGCTGATATCAGGGAAAGGAAATCTCAAGTAAAAGATAGATCAAATACATGTACAAACACCAGCACACATGCAGACACACAAGGAAAACAACCTAATGAAGCTATACAATGTCTTAAGTCTGCTTCAGATCCTGACCTTGATGACTGCCCTCCGAGACCTACAACCCCCCCACAAGATCCGCCTGGTGAAGGTGCCAAGTCAGCGGCCGCCGCCTCAGGGTCTGCTGAATCACCGGTAGCATCTCATACCCGCAACAGATCAAAGCAAGAAGGCCACTCCAAGACAGAAAGGCTTCTAGGGCCTCATTGCGATCACCCCTCAACAGATGATGAGTCAGATGGTGTGAGTACTGGTGTATGATCGTTTAACCAGGTAGTCCTGCGAGCACCAATGGTTGAAATTGCAGATCCAGAAGGATACCCAGTGTTGATCTACCGACCATGGATCATGAAGGATTTGGAAAGTGCCTATGGGCAGTTGCCTGACCCACGCAAGGTTGGAGGTAATAAGTTCGCTGAAGAAGTGACAAAGTTCTGTATCGAGTTCCATTCCACATCACATGAGATGAGACGTCTCCTGGGATGAAAACTGGGTGCCGATGTCACCAAAATCAAATATAAATGTCCATTTGTAAACGTCCATGCAGCCAACCCGCAAGCAAAAGAGAACAGAGACTTTAATGCTTTTCAAAGTTTGTGAGAAGATTTGTAGCTCGGGTTCTCGTTGTTGTGGTTCTGTTCGCCAAGCTGGGAATTTGTGTTGCAGACGTTTCGTCCCCTGTCTAGGTGACATCCTCAGTGCTTGGGAGCTTCCGTGAAGTGCTTCTGTGATGTTTCCTCCGGCATTTATAGTGATTTGTCTCTGCCGCTTCCGGTGGTCAGTTCCAGCTGTCCTCTGGAAACATATTGACCTGGACCCAATATACCAGCCACTGCAATATTTAAAAATTTTCTGACACTTTGAAACTTTGCTGAAATCTGCAGTCAAGGAACAGCTTATCTCTGCGGAACTTTGTAAACATTCAAACTGACCTTGTGAACAGTCGATTTCAGATTTGAGCTCAGGAAAACATAAGAACAGCATGTCCACAACAAAGGAATGAAAAAAATAACAACTTGAGTTTTTCCAGTCTTTGTCCTTGAGACCATGATAAGAATGGGATAAGAAGAGTTTTTGAATTATGCTGAAGTGCCCTTACACAAGGCATTTTTTGCCAAGTGTGTTGATCCCTCTGCATTGCAGAGGTTAAAAATAATAAAGTTTTTTTTCTTTGCTCTTGCTAATAGTTGAGTTGAGTCAATTTAATTTTCACGACACACATCACATCCAATGAATGGGAAACACCTGTTCCCCTCCACACCTGGTGTCCCACCATGGACCCCTGGAGCTGACACCCTAGCTCCCATTCCTTTCTGATGCTGACACACCACCCACATCCTATCATGTCAGAGCTGAAGCCCTAAATGCAACGCCCACTTGCCTTGTCCTCAACAGACCTGGTTTCTCCCATTCACCTGGACCTATCCCAAACATTACACCATTTACCTTGCCATCTTTAACCCTGGCACCCCACCCAGTTTACTTCTTGCCATTCCTATTCCTTTGCTACCTAACCTTACCCAGCTGACACCCTACATACCTGACATCCTACCAATCAGACAACATCCTTACTTAGCACTGTAGCTCCTATCCTTCTGGCACACTAACATTGGCATTGTACCCATCCCCATTTGGCACTTCACTCAGCTTGCACCTTACTTGGCTAGCACCGTACATCTCTGAATCTACTAGCACCACACCCGAACATCACACTTGCCTTCCAGACATACTGTTTGACAGCAGCCGGCAAAGTGGTTGTCAGGACCTTCAAATGACAGGAAATATCAGCTGACTGCTGTAAGCAGGAGAAATGCTTTACCTTCCTCTGACAGGTCGACTTTACGAATGAACTGTCAGAATATAAGAGTGCCTCTGTGTTTCTCAGGGAGACTTGAGCAGCAATTCCTCTCAGAAATACAGAGCACTATTCTTTCACTAAAATGACGGGCCAAAGTGACGATCTGCATGCAATTGCCGCATGTCAGGAAATCTGGCCCCATTTGTGCCATATATTTGGTAATGGGGAACTAAGAGTGCATGTGATAAAGCTTGCAGCATTTTTGTTGGATTGAAATACAATCAAGTACAAATGCCCCTCTTAGGTTTTCTGTAGTCACATGATCTTTAAGTGTGGGACACACACAGCAAGCAGACATTTCACGCTCACTTCAATAAAGTCTTTCTGTTGAGTGCACTGCTTCATTGTACACTTGAAATAATATTCACATCCTGGAGTGGGACTTGAACTCACAATCAACTGAGTCAGTGATAAAAGTGCCATCCAACTGAATTACAGCAAGACTGCATCCATACTACAACTTAAGTTCAACAGTGCCTTAAGCCAATGTGCAAGAATCAATAAATATCACGCCGTTATCTCTACATGAAGCAAAGAGTGACTGATGAAGGTATAATGCAGAAAGGTATAATGCGGAAAGGTTCATAAGTAACAGGAGAGAGCTGGCTTGCTTGGAAAATGAGAAAAATGGTGCAATAAGGGGACAGATGTATTTT